>NW_009222672.1:0-921 GCF_000690835.1 Fulmarus glacialis
TGACAACTTACTGTCACAGTTTGGCCTGCCTTTAGTATGTATCTTGAGGTATATCTGTAACTAGCAGAAGTGTCTCCTATCTTTCGGATCATCTCCCAGCCTCCCATAGGTTGATCCTAATAAAAAGGAGAAAAAAAAATTTCCATCAGCAGTCATTTTCTGTTACATTTCTGTAACATCCCGTTACATTTTCTGTAGGGTATTTTACATATAAGGCCACGAGGCACATAAAATTTTCAGTAAAAACATTTATCATCACTTGATCTTCAGCATGCAATTAGAATCACCTTAGTTAAATTTGTCTTACCTTTTATTTCAAGTTAAAGCTTAATACATCCTGCTTTTCAGTTCGGATGTTATAGTAACTAATGTTTATCATTTGCAACAGTTTTGTTATACCTTCGTCCAGAAAAATACATAAATAAATATTAAAATCCCCTTATAAATATACATTTTTTGAAGCACACAATGACAAGCAGGCTTCTTCAAAAACGAAACATTCCTGTCAGTCGCCTTAAAATGTGTTTCTTCATATGCACACCTCCCACTACATACTCCTTTGCAAGACCAACATTATTTTTTCCTTTCAATTATTGTTTGCTTATCAACTACTTGAAAAGCACTAGCAAATCTGATAGAAAAACATATACAAGTCATCATTACAGAATGACTATTTCAAAACAAGAGTAGATATTTTTAAATCGGGCCAAGTTTCCAGGGTGCCGCCAACACTTTTTTAAATTTTCCCACCAACAGACAGTTTCCAAACATTAAACAGTTGCCACTGGAGTCTGAAAACAGACAGTTAAGATCCTCTAAAATAAACAATCTTATTTATCTTAATGGATGCTGACATTCAGTAGGTCATTACAACAAAATATACCATACTTAAGAAGGACTTTATATATTTTCTATTTATTT
>NW_009222672.1:943-6346 GCF_000690835.1 Fulmarus glacialis
AAACACTTGTGAAAATTCCCCAAGTACAGCTTATTACACTGCACTACAGTTAGTTGCTCAAATCTAGACCCCTGGCAAAGTGCTATAACCATGAACCATCCATGGCTACTGGTAACAGAACTGATAGTCCTTCCATGGAACAATGAATGTGTAGTTAAATTAAATAAAAAACCCATGTGGTACACAAAGTGGGGGGTTGGGAGGGGGGGAGCGTGGCAAATCCCATAAACTTGAAAAATTCAAAAAGGTAAAAAGCAGCAGGTCCTGACTCACTGGAAGTAGTCTTTGATTTGTCTGAATTTAGTCATCTAAACGCTTAGCTGTCTAAACCAAAACAGTTGTCAAGGTTTCTTCCATTCAGTAAACGAAGTCAGCACTCTCAGCCAATACCCCAGGCAGGTAGTTAAGATACACATGTATCAGCATCTGGAGGAGTCTGTGCGTCTCTTCGTTGATTAGAGGGGACTGAAACACTTGGAACTAGACCCATCTTTGTAATCTAAAACATCAAGATGAGCTGCCTTTTAGCGAAGGTAAAGGATCTGATGACATTAGACAAAGCCTATGTGTCACTGAAAACAAAGAATGCAGCTAACACTTCTACACACAGCTGAGGCACAGACAGCACAGGAGAAGGCAAGAATTACTTCTCTGAAATCAAGGTTGCAAGAAATTAGGTCTTGTAGTTCTGGTGTCCTAATGAGAAAACGCTCAATTCTCTCTTCTCCCAGACAAAGGATTTAAGAAATTATAGTCCCCAGTCTCCAACCCCTCCTGCGATGACTCGCAGAACTGTATATAGCATAGGACTTTTTTCTCTTAAGCAGAAATTACAAGTGATGTTGTGGGGGGCGCAGGGAGAGCAGGGCATGGGGGAAATGCACTGAATATAACAGTTAGCATCATTCTGACGGCAACATAAGGAAAAGTTCTCATTATTACTCAAATGAAGTACCCCTTGATAAAGAGGTATATGTGTTCCCCCCCAGTACAAACTCCAACCTATTCATAGAATGAAATAATCTGAGTAGCCATCATAAAGGTGGCTTTGGCATGGGAACTGAGGGCTCCTAAAAACTGTGGATGCAGCCAAGAAAGAAGGACAGTACAAGGGACACAGGCAATTAACTACATTTAGACATCAGTATGTATTTCTTTGGGGGCTTTTTAAGGCAGAGGAAGTTCTTGAAAGGCTTCTAAAGGAGCCTAATGTCTGCTTGCACTATAACAAGTGACAATGTTATCTGCAAAGTTTTACACACAGATGAGAAGGCAGAACTCTGAAGACTGGTACAACACTTGGTGGGTGGGCAACCTAGCAATAAAGCAATTGCTATGAAAAGCATTACAAATCATTAGGAAGAAGTCATCATCAATCCAGAATACCATATGAAAACTTATTTTGTCACACACTAGTTTTAGTGCCATCTCTTATGCAGCATGCTTTAGCTTCAGGGTCAACATGAAGCCTGAGGGCTGAAAGGGTGCTGAGGATGCCTTCCACCTCTAATCAGCCCATTGTAAAGTCGTGATACATGTGCATTTTCAAACCTGTTCAGAGGTGTTCTTCAAGCGGATGAATTTTCCATCAACATCTATCTCCTCAATAGAGACATTTCCGGTGGCAGAAGCTGAGTGGGAAATGCTAACGCTACTGCTGGCTTCAGATTCTTCCACATCAATCCTCTTCCTCTTCCCTCTGGTTGTACGCACACTACGGCTTGATGAAGCCCGTGAAACCGTCACTCGGGAAGATGGGCTTGGAGAAAGTTTCAACCTACATTGAAGAAAGGAAGAAACATGCATACATCACACTTTGGTTTTCCTTTTTCCACCTTTTTTTATAAACTTTCTTCCTCGCTCCTTTTCTTCCCATAGAATTATACAGCAAAAGGTACATACAGTAAACAAAGCATGTTACATGAAAAAGTGAAGCCTTAGGTACTTTTTGAAGAATCGAATAAAGTGTTGTCCAACAGCTGATTAATGCTTTTGGAGCATAGAATACTGATGGACAACTACATCAATATCACAAAGGCATCTCTATGCATTTGCTAAAGACTGCATTCCTGGGCAGAAAGAAAGAAAGAAAAGAAAAAACTCTTAGGGGGACTTAAGCCATTGGAGGAAATTTATGCAAAAACTCAATGGCACAAGAGCTGTTGCTGTTTCATCCCCACACTTGAGAGGAGACAGCCAGGACCAGTGAAGTATCAAACTACTTCAAATGACAGCTGTGACTTATCAGGCAAAAATGCTCAGTACTGCTGAACTCTGGCATCAGATGTAGAAAATGCAGCTAGCCAATAAGCTGGGCAATCATAACAACTGCTCCTTTATTAAAATTATTCTATACTCAAAGAAATTTGGCTAACAATTAAATAACCCTGTAATTAACTCTGAAAAGTGTATTAACCATGGCACCAAATAGACCTACAAATGACAATTCATGATGTCCTCAGTGCTGACTCTTAATAGAAGAATGGTATTTGTTTCCTTGAGAGCTATTGGTCTGATACTCAAGCAGCTTGGTCCCATGGAGACTTAGAGGTAAGTGTGTCAGACAGGAGGGGGCAAAAAACAAACAGTGCCTTGGAAACTGTAGTAAAGCACCTAATGAATGCATTCCCAGTAAGAACTGCCTTTTAATAGAGAATGAGACAAGTGAAGGAAGCACACAGACACCAGCATTTCTTGCTACATTCTTTCATACCTCTCCTCTTCACCCTCCAGCAATTTACGGTATGCGCTGATTTCCATATCAAGTGCCAGTTTAACATCCAGAAGTTGTTCGTAGTCACTCAGCTGCTCCTGCATCTGGTTTCTTATCTCGGCCATTTCCTTCTCTTTCTCGGACAGTATTTTGCGACAGTTTTCCCGTTCCTTGGCCAAGTTGTCCTCAAGCTCTTGCACTCTATCTTGCCATGCTCTAGACTAGAAAGCATTGAAAACACCAGTGGTGCAAAGGAAAGCTCACCCAAACCTCCATGCACTCTGCTATTCAGGTGACACGGAATTCAAAACTTTAGGTTAAGCATCCTCCCCACTTTCTGAATTCAAACTCGACCATATTCAACTTCCTGTTCACCACCTCATCTACTACAAACATAACACCTTAAGTTCCAATGAAACATACAACACACTTTGAAAGACAACTACCTACTCCATTCTTCTGAGATCTGAAGATATGTTCCAACACCTGGATTTACTCGGTCAAGAAAAATGGAGCCTAACAGTCAAACTGTTTAAGACGTGCTGGACAGGACACGACACAGAATTAAAGTGCAGCTCAGCGTACTTCGGATCCTGCGGCCAACTCTGAATTCTGGGAGGAAGTTCCACTAAAGGAATAGGGGTTGTTCTCAATGAAAGCCTGTCTGCCTGTCAGCAGCAGCCCTCAAGGGTTCCTGGAAGTACAGTGCTAAGTGTCCCAATAAGAAACCTACTTTGTCACATACTTTAGAAGTCACATCAAGCCAGTGGAACTTAGTATTTTACAAACAGAATGGAACGCTTATCAAAGAAAGGCCGAATGAGGCCAGCTTTAAGGTTTACTTCCCCTGAGCGTGCTTTCTTCTGTTGGACAGGTTCTTGAGATTTTTTTTAATTAATGGACAGACACCGGAACCACTGCCCCACGATCACCTTGTCTGGTTAAGTCACCAAGTTTGCTGCGCAGGCACTCTACTTAGGAAGTCATCATAGTCCAGAGACAATGAAAGCAGACCGTCTAAAGGGCTGATGCAGAGGACCAGTGTAACCGCTTGTCCATGTTAAGAATCAGATAGGGAATTTAATAAAAGGAGTTGAGTGTCCCATGGAAGATCCCAGTGGAAACCACTGCAGGTAGCTCAGTGTTGGTAACTCAAACCAGACCAGCATCAGTGACAAGAGAGTTGTCTTCTTCCAAGAGAACAAAGCTAAAGGTAGTGCTAGCTACTGGCTGACATCACTAGCACTACCAAAAAAAAAAAACAAACCCACAGCAGCAAAAACTGTTTTTCTGGGGGACAGTTGCAGTCAAACTGGCAGAAGTTGATTTTGATAGCCCTGGAGTTAACTACCAGCACCTCTGCAAATTCAGAAGCAAGTTCTCTGAACCTAGCTGTCACTCCCAAGTAAGCGACAGAACCCAGGTAATTAACTAAAGTAAGAAGGAAAAAGACCCTCAGAAACACCCGTTAACTGAACCACCAAAAGAAAGATGACGGTACTCTAAAGGCAGAAATAAGATTTAAGCAGACAAAACTCTCAATCCCATTCCTGTGTAACCTCATGCACATTCATGACATCGCTTGATCTTTTCCAGAGACTAACTTGCCTATATAACAGGAAAACTGAGAAGATTCATACTAGTATCTGCCAAGTTATTTGGAAAATTATGAAATAACGTCCCCTGCATTTATATGCTTCACTTAAAATACACAGAATTTTGAAGTCCTACAAGAGCCTACTGTACAGGAGGAATACAATTCAAACTGTGTTGCAGAAAGGATCAAAGCCAAATGTTACTAATATTTTATGTTTTTCAAAAAAACAAATGTTTTGTTGCGTTTTCAACTGATTGGTAAGTTTCAAAAGCCCACTTCAGAACCAACTCCTAACATTTCTCATTGTCACTCTGGATTCTCCACTGCAGTGCACGTGACGTTACTCCCATCAAATAAGCTAGTACTGAACATACGGCTTGTCAGAGGTCATGTCATACTTCTTTGGCTGTGACCTATGTGCTCTGTGATCTGACTAAGTATAATTAGTTTCTGCTCAAGACCCTGCTCTACAAATGCTCAAGTACAGTAATTTGATGTATTTGCCCAGTCTCCTATATTTCATCCTCAGCCTGGTAAAATCACTCTTTTTTTGGTTTGTTTTTTGGTTTTTTTATTTTGTATTTTTTAAGAGTTCGAGATGCAAACTGGATCGAGGATGAGAAGAGACACCAAACAGAGAGACACCGCATATTCCAGCTCTGGCTTTGAATGTTGCTTTGTGGAATCCCATGCTAGGCTGCCCAATTGCTACAGAACAGAACTAAATTGCTTAGAATGGCGAGAGCTTTTAATACAGAGCTCTTGTCTAAAATTGTCCCATCTATCCGCAAAAGGTTCCGCAAAAGCCAGTTAACAGTAGCCCCTTTCAAATACTCACTCTCTAGCAGGATACTGCACAAAACCCTCAACTTTGTCAAAAGGAGACATTAAGAAATTTGAAAAAGTACAGAACAGCACAACAGAAGACAAATTCAAGTCATGATGCTGAACACACTTACAAGTTAAGGGAAAGAAAGTCCTTTCATATAAAAATCAACAACTGTAATTGGCAAGACTGAAGAGTCACAAACAGCTTGTTACCTCTCTCTGAAGGCTGGTGATATGGGAAGACAGAGTATCAATTCGTATGCGA
>NW_009222673.1:0-10569 GCF_000690835.1 Fulmarus glacialis
GGGCACTGGGTGGGAGCTCAGGGATGCGGCTACAGCTCCCAGATGGGCACCGTGGTGCAGTACCTGGAGCAGCTGTCATGCACACGCGTGTTTGCAGCATGTGAAGTGTACTGCTGCTGTGCAAAAACTGTCCCTATTTGGGCAGGGGCCACGTGTGCAGGAAAAGAGGCAGAAAGCCTCAGGTTTTCTTGGCGCTGGGAGCAGCCCTGGGGAACCCGGGGTGTTTGCAGGAAAATCCTGAACGCTGCTGGCTGGGGGAGCTGTGTGGGTAGGAGGTGATTTCTAGTGAATCACCAGTGCTGGGACAAAACCCCAGTGGGAATGTGGGACCGGTGCTAACCTTCTGCCATGCTGATGCTTGGGAAGTGGCATGGCTGAGCTTTGGCATTAGATCTTTAACTCTTGGGCTTCTACCCAAGGGGTAAAAATACCCAAATACTGGATTTTCCCTTTAATAGGAATTGTGCCCAGCCCTTCTGCTGCAGCTCCTGTTTTAATTGCACAGTCTATCTATCAGTCCTTCTGCTGCTGTGGTATAAATAGAGGCTACTTCACCCATGAAGGGTGATTATCTTTTATGAGTGTGAAAGATCTATAACTCATGAAGTGCAATGGGAAGAAAGTGAGGAGAGAAGGGGAGTCACTCTGCATGGATCAGGCAGTCTGTTTAGTATATGGGAAGGGCTCGCTTTTAATTAAAACCCGGACTTTTCAGAAGTGAAGATGAGGTAAAGATGCATCTTGCACCAGTTGCCAAAGCTTCCCCTGAGACTGGTGCACCCCACAGATGTTCCTGGGCTGCTCCTCTTGGCTGATGGTCTGGAGGGGTGAGTCACAACCACAGGTCAAGACGTTCAGGCACAGCGGGTGGTTCTGGATGCCCAGGTGCAAGGTCTGAGCTCCTCTAGGCACTGTGCACCTGCCTGCCAGCATTACCAGGCTGATTTAAATCCCTCCTGCTCACTATCACTTGCTGTTACCCAGGTTCAGGTGCTCTTTGTTCCTGCAGGGTGCTGGTAGAGGCACTCCTTGCTGGTCTCCTTGCTGTTTGCTTTGCCACGTGCCCAGCCCTCGGAGCTCTGCGTGTTCTAGCACCCCAGAGCAGGGCATGTAAAGTCAAGTGGGGCCTTGCAGCCTTGTTTGTGCCAGTGATGTGTCCCTGGCACCGATCAGCAATTAAATTAGCTTGTGCTGTAACAGCGCAGTGGTGTGCAGGGAATGCTGTGGGGCGGGGGGCTCGGTGGAGAGGGGCAGGGCAGGGGCGGCAGGAGGGGGCAGCGTTTGCTGGCAGAGCCCTTCCCTGTGCCCAGGGTGTGCTTGCAGCCCTAACCCAGGGAGACTCTGCTAGCAGTCGGGAGCTTCCCCCCCACTGACATTTTATAGCTTCGAAGAGCTGAGCAGGACAGCCGCCAGCAGATCCTTTTGGAAAATTTATGACAGTCTGTCTTTTCCCCAAACACCTTGCTGATTTTCTCCTGAAGTTCTTGCCTGTGGTACGCTCAGCTGGCAGAGCTGGGACTGGGCTGGTTTTGCTGGTGGGTGCCGCTGCCACTTGCTGCCTGTCAGGCCTTTAGCACTTGGACTGGGTGAGAAGTATCTGGTCTATTTTGTGTCAAAAGCTGTGTTTGTTTATCTCCAGCTCTTTAGCAATATTTATGTGGATGTAAATGATTAGTTTGTGCTGGCAAACACCTCCTCAGCCAAACACATCTGTGTTTTTGAGGGCTGCTGGGAGCTGTGCATGTCAGCGTGTCCCTCTCCTCCTCGGGGCCCTTAACTGCGGCGATTTGTAAATGTGCAAATTCCTTGACAGAAGTGCAGCTCTTCTTTCCTCTGGACATGGGGATGTCATTGATCTTTGGTGCTCTGCTGGATGTAAGCTTTGCTAATGCTTTACAGAGATTTTTCTTTCTTTTTGGAAGGCTGCTAAAGTTACATGAGGTTTGATCTCTCCAGGATCTTCAATATCTCCACTTATGCCTTGTAAAGTGTCCTGATCCCATGCAAAGGGTGGGGGATAACGGCAGGAAATGATCACCCACCACAGGCAGAAGTACCAGTAACTGGCCCTGAGACGCAGTGATGGCAGGACTTGAGTAGCTCAGCCCCCTAGAAGACGTCATTAAAAATTTGATCTTTGAGAGCAGCCTACACTGCAGGCAGCCTGTGCTGTGCTGGTTCCTAACTGGAAAGAGGTGGGCCACTTAAACCAGAAACTGGGAGTGGGAGGTTTCAGGTGTTTGAAATGTGCATGTATTAGTTATGTCTCTGCAGCCATACTTAAAATCCAGGAAGCAATTACAAATTCTTAGTGTTACTTATGGTATGGGTTCCTAAGCTGAGAGTTTGCAGCTGTGCAGCAGCGGCTAAGTATGACTTGACCTGTCATGCCAAGGGCTGCACGGTGGCACAGCTTCTGCTCTTTAGCCAGGAGACGCTGCATGGATGCTGCGAGCTGCCCTGCTGGGAGGGGTGCCCGGGACGGGGCACGGGAGCTGAGACCATGTGCACGGTCCTCCCCGTGGGGTCTGCTCCCAGCGCAGCTCGCATGCCAGCCGTATTGGATGATCAACAGGGACTTGGCGATGCTTTAACAGCCGGATCTGACACTCAGATGTTTTTAAGAAGCTGACTGTTTCTCACCATGTCCTAGTGCTGTATTTTGGATGATGTCATTTATCGCTCTGATGTGGTGACACCAGGTCTGGAAGTATCCGAACTCCTTGCAAGCAGACACGCTTCAGGTGACAGTATCTGGTGAAGCTGGATAATCTCCTACAGCCTTCCTTTTGATTTAGCTCACCCACAGCATGCCCTATTCGCCTGCCCTGAGGCCGGGGCTTTGGAGGAGACTCGTGAAGGGAGGTGGCAGGGACATGTACGTGCTGTCCCTGGGCCAGCCAGGGCGTCTCTGGTGGCTGCTGTGACCAGGAGTCTCGGCACCAGAAGTCTGGTCCACCAAAGCATGCCAATGCCTGTTAGTAAACGTGTGTGTATGTCACTTTTCCTTTATCAGTGTGCATTTCTGTTTAGAGAGAATCACGAAAGTGAAGCAAATCCTCTCCCCAGTGAAGAGGGGGTTCATGGGATGCCATTTAGTTTGAATAATCTACAGAAAGTCAAAGGAAGTTGTATGTTAAGAGTAATTTCATGAATTTAAGATGTAGTGTCCCATCTGCTTAGTTTGGATGCTGAATAGAAGGGAATGAAGCATAATTTGTCAGGCTCTTGTGTAACTGCTGTGTTGCCATTAAAAGAATACGATCTTACAAAAGAGGTAGGATGCTAAATCCAGCAGAGTAATTAAGCTACTCATCTAATTGAACGTTCTATGATTTATTGAGCCATAAACCCCAATTCTTTCCACTTACTGACCAGGACCTACGATATATGCTATTGCCTGATGGATTCTCATTTCCAGCTGGGCAATATGCTCCTTAAAAACTGTTAAAAATGTCACCAAGGAAGGCATCCTTCATACTAGGCAAGTGATTTAGCCCCATCTGAAGTCTGCAGCACATCAGAGTTATTCCTGCAAAGGACCACAGGATCCTGTAATGGATGTGTGTGCTGGTACCTGTGGGAGCAGAGCTCCTCAGGGTACAAGGTGGAGGCCAGAGGCAATGATAGAGGTGTTCAGCGGATGGTTTGTAGAGATCATAGGGGAGGTTAATGTGCAACCACCCGCTCACACAGCAGTTGGTAAGGTATGAATGCTTCTGCTGGTCACCAAAGCCTGGCATTGTGCTGGTAGGACAAGGGCAGCTTGTTCCTGGACGGGTGGATGGGATGGCTGTCCAGCCCTGGGCAGTGGTGACAGAGGTGCTCCTGGTCACTCATGGACAGCATTGCCACCCTCTCCCCCAGGAACGAGGCTGAGTTGCACCAGGAGCTCATCCAGCACCACAGAGTGATTTCTTTGAAACGTTGCCCTGCTGGCATGGGGGACCATGGTGCTCTCCTCCCTGTGGCTGTGCTGCTGTCCCCGGCTCCAGAGAGGTCTGATCCTGGGAGCATCTGCGGCACCCTGGTCCCACCATTGCTGGGAGCATCCACAGGCTCTTCAGCTCTTCCTCGCAGCTCTGCTGGGAGTGGTCGGGATGTATCTCCTCAGCACTACCTCCATCTGTCTGTCTTTGATTTTTGGCTCTTCGGCCCTCACCCCTTTGTTCCCTGGCATTGCCTGGTGCCTCTGCAGCTTCTGGCTCCTTTGAAGGGCTCTTGGTCTGGGTAGCGTGGGCTGATGCTCTTCCCCAAGGGAGGACCGGTAAGAGCAGTGGCCAGAAGCCTCTGCCAGGCAGAGCAGGACCTGGGTGAGCAGAGGTGATTGAGGATATTTCCAGCCTCCAAATATTTTTACCTCGGGGGTTTCCTGAGCTAGATACAAATGTGTCTGGAATTGTAATGACGTATGTTGTTTGTTTAGGTGGGTGGATGTGAAAGGTTGTGTGCTGTTATACATCACTTGTGCATGAAAACTCACCTATGAATGTCAGAGTCCAGATAGAGCTGACCCAATGAATGGGAGAAAATGGAAATAGAAGAAAATTAAAGCAGTTGAGAGTCAAGTGATGATATGCAATATCCTTCTCTTGGCCATTCATCTGGACAGCAAGCCTCTGGAGTTCTATATTCCTCCTGATCATAAGCGCAATGAACTCATGAAACCTCATAGCATCCTCAGTCTCTTTGGTTAATGCAGTGCTTCTGGAAGGCTGTTCTTTGGGGTTTTTTTTGTCAATTAGGAATTTCTTAGGCCATCTTTTCTATAACCTGTACCAATTGCCTTAATTGACTTCCGCCTTAATTGGTAACAAATCATTTCCACAGAGCCCTTGTAATTCTTTTAAATCAATCAGTTCAACCTTCCTGTGGGACCGTCCATGAGCTGCCAAGCAGGGGCTGCAGGAGCTGGGCAAAAGTTGCTGGTCCCTGCCCGGCCATGTCTGCCCCGGCTCCTACGAGCTCCCCGGCAGTCGGGCAGGGGCGAGCAGTGTGACTGTCTCACAAACCTTTGCTCGCTGCCCACGCAGTGTGTGAGCTTAGAAATACACTATGTGATGGCTGTGCGGTCCTGCCTCAATCTTTTGCTGTCTCTCGCTTTGCACGTCGGTTTGTGCGAGCTCAGCTGTGCTGGTGTGGACTGCTGGCGTGGGGGGCTGAGCAGGGCAGACCTTCCGCAGAGGAGCGGGCACTGCGGAGCTGGCTGCCAGTGCCACCTGAGTACGGGGAGAGCAGGGCAGATGATGGAGACAAGGGAGCAGGAGTGTTTTTTCTGACCAGCCTGTCTTCACGTCTCTGGAACGGACACAGCAAGGGTTGTGCACAGCGGTGTTCCTGCTTACACTGACATGGGAAACTCATCTGATGCCCTCGTGTTGCTCTTTCCAGCCCCAGAGTCTTGTAATGCCTGATGCTGGCCAATGCTGTTCTATTACTGTTGCTCACGTTCATTTGAGGATTGATGCTGGCTTCCAAAACCACAGAGGGAAGTGTGGTCCCTGGTGCCTCAGGCAAGGTCTGCCGATGGCTTGGAGGCTGAGACTGATGTAGTTTTTGGGGCTGGTTTGCACTCCCTGCCATAAGTGAGGTCTTTCTGTTGATGTTGACCCTGGCCCATTGCTTCTGGGGAGCACCTGAAGCCATGCTGGCTGGGAAGACTGAGACATCTTGTAGTCCAAACAGTGTAGCGATGAAGGAGTCTTGGGGGGAAAATGCCCCTGGGCTGGGGCTGGGGGACCTGCCATGGAAAAATGTCTTTCAGTGCAGCTCGCAAAGCTCAGGCTTCTCAGCTTATCACAAAGCAGACTGAGAGCTGATTTAATGGGAGGGTGTAAGTACTTCCACAGTGGTGGGGATTAACTGCTGGAAGGAAAGTCCAAAGAAAGTGGCAGATGCTCCAAACTGACATCTTCAAACCAAGATTAATGCTTCTCTGAAAGGTGTCTTGGCCAAAGAAGCTATTTGGCTCAATACAGGGCAAACTGGTTAAAACAGAAAAGCCTGTGGTATATTGGAAATGAGGCAGTATGATCTACTGATACCTTCTGGCATAAATTTCTAGGAGCCTATGAAAGCACATCTCCCAGCAGTGTTCAAAACCATTAGCTGCCTGGCCTCCGGTTGGTGCCACGTAGGTGGCTGAGTTCACCCTTGTCACTGTTTTTTCCCAGATGTTGAAGTCACACCCAGTGCAGAATACCTTTAAATAATGGCAAGAAGAAGATAATGCAGCATATGACAAAGTCGGGTGTGAAATCCCGATGCACACTGTAAATCAAGGAAAAAGGATCTTGGAACACCACCACTCCCTTTGATGTACTTGTGGGGCATGTAATTAGCTGTAATTGGAATATTACTTGATCTTCGATGTTGAAAATCACAATTTGTTTTCCTATGCGTACATATGAATATACATACAGCATTTCTTTGTGCTAGTCATTTTTCTGAAAGCTACAGCTGACCTCCCAGAACACCCAGACAAAAAACCTGGGGCTGCCCATATGCAAATGGAAAGATCCTTTGTTCCTGAGAGAGGTTCTGCTTTGGTGTGATGAACAGGAGATGCAGGTAACGGAGACGTCCGACCCCAGCACCCAGCCCACTCCGTAGCAGACCTGTCCCTGTGGAGCAGCTCGGCCCTTCGGGGTGCTCCCGGGTGGGGCACCTTGCTTTGACATCAGGCCTGGGCAGAGCCCTGTGACCAAGCACGATGGTCTCACCCCTCGGAGATGTGCAAAGCTCAGCTGGTGGGTGAGCACACGGGTGAGAGAGAAAACTGTTTGTGTTGACTCTTCCAAAGGGGGATGAAATCCTTTGTAACTGGCCAAACTGGCAGTCCCTGGGAGAGCTCCCTCGGCGGCCGCAGAAAATGGGAGTGGGCGTGTCAGCTGAGAAGAGCCCAGCCCCAGATGCGTCCCCCTTGGTGTGTCTGAACAACCAGCTGCAGGGCAAATCGTTATGGGTAATAAAGTTAGCTGGTCTGCGAGACTGGGGTTTACTCACGCCTAGTGTCATTGGCTTCTCTGCCACTTCCTTATTTATCCCATTTCTGAAGCAATTACACCCAATTAGCGTGTTCACACTGGCTGGGTGCTGGCGGCGCCTTCCCCTGTGTTGGGGTGTACGTGGTACGGATTGCATTACGAGCGGCTGTGCAGGGTTAGTCACGCTCCTCCAGTGCTGCTAGGCGTGTTTCGGCTGGATGCTCTCCTCCCAGCCCCTTAACTCTTTACTTGGCAGGGAATGGGGGAGCTCGTGGGACGGCTGCTCCAGGTGCCCGGCGGGTCAGGAGCTGCCTGGTTTCCTCCTGCCCCTGTGCGGGGCTGGGGTGGAGGCAGCAGGACGCCGCGCACACCCTGTGGCCCCCGAGCCAGGGGAGGTGGAGGGTGCGGTGCGAACTTGGGCTGTGCTGAGCAGGGTGCTCCCACGGGGGAGAAGTGCCATGCTGTGACCTGGACCAGGAGACCACCCAGACCCCTTGGAGGGGGTCCCAAGCACAAGCACCCCTGAGATACAGCAGGGTGGGCTCCCGACTCTGGGCTTGCCCAGGCTGCGTGGTGCGTGCCCCGGCCCTGGGGCTGAGTCTCAGCAGCCACCTCCAGCCCCATGTGGCCCCAGCTCCCCTCTCCCTCCTGCCTGTGTTGAGCAGACCAAGGGCTGCAGCAAAGGCTTCAGCTGGAAACCTGGCATAACGTGGAACTTGTTTCCCCGTTTCAAAGTACTTAAGCCTGTCATCGCCCTGGACTGACTCCCTGCATCCCCTCTTGCACAGCCCTGCTTGCTCAACTCCACGGCTGCCCAGGAGAGCGCAGATCAGGACAGTACCTGGGTCCTCCCAGGTGCTGCCTCCTGTTTGCCACCCAAGGGGCTGCTGGACCCGGGGCTTGTTGGCAGCAGGGTCCTCTGAGCAGCTCACCGGCTGCTGGGGGTTTGGAGGTGTAATTTTACCTGCAATGACGATAAAAGACTTGGGGCTTGCAGCTGAAAGCGTCCTCAACTCTTCTGGGCTTGTCCATACCTTGTAGGCAGAACTGAATCATTTGAAGGGAATTTGCTACAAGGACAAGAAATGTCTGACACCTTCCATCTTGCGGAGCTGTCTGCCTCTGAAGCCA
Source organism: Fulmarus glacialis (assembly GCF_000690835.1). Classification (NCBI taxonomy): domain Eukaryota; kingdom Metazoa; phylum Chordata; class Aves; order Procellariiformes; family Procellariidae; genus Fulmarus; species Fulmarus glacialis. Next base: position 8,118 of record NW_009222673.1, read on the forward strand.
GTGAAATTTCTCGTGTGAGTCGTCCGGGTTGCTGCCAATGCATCCAGTTTCCTTGGAAAAGGCTTTGAAAAGGAGTCAGGAAGGACCTCCCTGATTAGAGGAGCAGCCCTCGACCTGCTTTCTATGAGGTCTGCTTTGGCACCCAGCAGCCTCCCGACAAAGCATGGATATCCTTTGAAGGGGAAGGGAGGCCTCTCCCTCCCTGTCGCAGGGATGACTCGCGGTATCAAAATAACTGGCAATAGAAAGGTTTGAGAAAATAATCACTCCGAAGTATTTTCTCCAGCGCAGCTGGAGCAGTCCCCAGCAGGAGCCTCCACACTCTCAGGAGTCAAAGGCAGGGGCAGGGGCCAGACTGGAAGCTGGGTTCCTGGCCAGCAATAATACAGATGGAAATGCCAAGAGCAGCTTTGCAGTTCTGCCGCCATGAGGTGTGACGGAGAGTCCGGAAAGATGAATAATCACCTCTTAAAGGACCGCAGAAGCAAACTGGGGGAGATGCAACCCCTGAGAACTGACATGCAGCCCCGCGGGGGTGTCTTGCCCTGCCTGGAGCGTGTTGCTGGGGCTCAGGGGACTGTGAGCAGTACTTCAGGAGACCTGGAGAGACTCTCAATTAGTAGAGGTGACAGATGAGCTTTCTACTGGGTGCCAAATCACCGCTCTGTGACCTTTGATGACAACCATGTATTGCATCCTCCTATGTCCTTTCCAAAGCTGAGGAGGAAAGCCCAGCACCGTCCTATTTGCAAGACAATTACTGCATGTGCTCTTAAAAAGCTTTCCTGCTTCAGCAGCACTTTAAATCCAAGTGACAATCAGAGTTTGACTTGGCTGAGTTACAAGGGTCATTTCCTTTCTGATTAGCCCTGTTGTCGCTCAGCTTCCCTTCCTTTCCATCTATATCTGTGGTCATGGAAGTCTCTGTCTGAGACCATTCGGGTGTTTTTGTGCAGCTTGTAGAAATGTGGTAGATGGAGCACAGAACCTGAGCAATAATTAGTGTTTGTTGTCATCATCCTACTAAATATTTGGCAGGTTTCAAAGACCTGCCACGTTTGCCTTTGTGCGGTGGAAAGTGCTCCCCAAGAGAGTTTTCCAAGGATTGGGGCATTGAGATGCAGCTTCTGGGGACCAGAGTGATTGCTGGATGCAACCACAGACAGGGATTCAGAATCAGCCCTTGGCTGAAGCTTTGGGGCAGCCAGCTCTGTCTACCAGTGCTCCTCTGCTGTAGTTAGTTTGCATTTGCTAGATTCTAGGATCATTTCCGATATAAAATCAAACAGAACACTTGCAAGATAAGCTTTGTACTTACAACTGCTCTACCATTCCCTAGTCTGGATTACCTACTCCCACTCTGTCCTTGAAAAACCAGAGAGGACCAGAGAAACACAGATTCCCTGGCGTGCTGTGCATGCTCAGTCGTCCCACAGCCTGGGCATGGCCAGCCATCGGCTCTGGCCATGGCAGTTTGCACCCTGCGCTGGATGGAGACCGGGCTGCAGCCATCTGCCTTGCTCCTGAGAGCATGCCCAGGAGGAGCGGGCACGTCCCCGCTGTCCCGCTCGTGGGTGTGCCGCAGGCGTCCGCGCGAGGGGTCTTGTCTCCTCAGGCTCTGGCTGTAGGCAATGAGGACGGATGGACTTCTCCAGGGCAGGGTCCAAACCCAACCTTCCTCTGCGCAGGTCCGTTGCCTCCTCCATGCCTGCAGCCCCCACCGGCACAGCGGGCAGTGCGATGCTCCCTGCCGTGCCGGGACTCTGCAGAAGCTGTGTGACAGGCACGATACACGGTGTGTGCCAGGGGCACCGGAGAGCCTGGGGCTGAGGACGAGGCAGGAACCGGTGTGGACTGTGGGACTTGGCTCGGGTTCGCACTTGCTCTTAGCTCACCTTTAAACACGGATTTTGTGAACAACTACCAGTGCGTGCCGCAGGACAGCGGGGAAGTGGCAGTTCGGGCGTACGGGGCTTTGCCTTCTGTGCTACCCACCACAGCACAGCCCAGCTTGTGCTGCACAGTGTTTGGCAAGCAGAGGCCTGGGAGGAAAGAGGAGTAATTAATGTGAAAAGCTGGAGGGATGCATGAACTAAACAAGCCCTCTGTGTTACTCCTTCTTTTTTTCCTTTTTTGAGCATTGTCCCTGCCGATGGATAAAAGGGCAGGCCTGGAAACCTCCCCCAGTGCCGGGGAGGTGATTTGCTGCTGAAGTGCAGGATTTTAGTTTTCTAAAGCACTGCAGTGATTCCTGTCTTAGGAAGGTAAATGGTGATTCAGGAGTTAGGGTAGGGAGAGTCTTAGAGGGCTTGGGAGCAAGGCCTTGATGAAACGTTGAGTTTTTCCCCATTCTGATGCCTCAGAAGGAGTTTTCATGAGGCAGGTTTGGGATATCGGCAGACTTGGCACGTGTGGGATTACGGCTCCTTCCCCCCGAATGCGGGGAGTGTGG
>NW_009222674.1:0-5313 GCF_000690835.1 Fulmarus glacialis
ATTTATTGCATATTTTATTATCCTTAAAATAAGACAATATTTTATATTATTATAAGTGTAGCTTTTAAATTATAAGCTACAAGGTCTTCTGGTGGAGGAACAAACAAAACCTCCTGGGATGAGAGCTTTTACAGAGTTCAGCACTGGACTGGGGAGGCTCCCTGATGCTCTTAATCTAAACAGGTACCTCCCTTAAACCTTAGCACAAATTATCTCCTACCTTTACATGAGTTACCTTCAGAAAAGAGTTGAACATATTCAGCCAGTGTGCCACGTGGCTCCTCCTCAACTGCTTTGCCAGGTTGAGCTGCACTTCCGATGCTCACCTCTCATTGCTGCCCATGACTATTTCTCATTTTCAATGCTTAGTTAAAACAGGCAGACAGTGAAATCAGTGGCAAGTTTACCTGTGCAGCAAGTCCTTTAAAAAAAAAAAAATCAAAGACACTTTGCCAAAAATTATTTTTATTTAAAATGACAACAGCTGTTTCTTTTATATTAAAACCTGATTTCTTTCCTTTTTGTCATACGATATGCAATGGATGATGAGTGTACTAACCCTATCTTCTCAAACCTCAAAGATCTAGATTCGATTTTTTCAAGTTTCATGAAATTACAGGAAGACCCAAACAAAACAGTGGAGCCATCAGCAGAACATGTGTGGACATTTAAAAGTGAGCAAATATAGTCAGACCTAAATTTATATTCTCCTTGATTAATGTCTTGACAAGTGATCATGTATGTTTGCTGCACAGCACCATGATGTTGAACTGTAATTACAGAGTAAGATAAAAACTTGTCTTAAAAAGCAGAAGATCAGGTCAGTAATGCACTGAATAGCTGGAGGATAGAAAAACTATTGTAAAATTCCTTTTTTTTTTTTCCATTTTATTAGACAAATAAGTTTTCTAAGGAGGCAGAGAAGTAAAAAAAAAAAGGTGGTTGTTTTTAAACTAAGAAAAAGATTGTTCAAATTGTTTCCTCTCCTTTCTTATTGTAATTTTTTTTGTCTATCTTTGACTTTTTATGATGTTCAGTTGCCAGTACCTGAACATTTCATAAATTTCAGTGCATTTGGCTTTGCCACAAGGCTACGAAATAGAAAAGTGCTAGTCTACCTCCTTTTTAAAGGGGAAAAGCAAATCTTCATACTTGCTTGCGTACAGTAGCAGCAAAGAGAAATTCAGAATTTTACTTCGTGCCTCCTCACCACTGCATGTCTACAACAAAATTTCTGCATTTCCCTAGTCAGTATGCTGTCTTTTTATAAGCTTTTTTATTTTGCTCAACAGCATACCGAACTTTGTTACCTCTTCCAGCCCCGAGTGTCACTCCTGCCACAAAATGTCATCTGTTCTCAAATTCCAGTATCTGCCCTCCAGTACCTGCCTGCTCTCCTTCATGTAGACAAGAGCTTTCGTGTCTTTCCTCTGTAGTGATGCAGTTTAGGAAATAAAAAATAATTTATGTGAAAAAAACCCCAAACACTTTGAAGGAACACTTCAGTTTCTTTTTTTGTTTATGGAAACCTGCGCATTAAAATGTTCTCAGTTAAAATTCAAACTTCATTGGCACTCCCCATGTTTTCCTGGAAATAAAAAAAACAACCATAATTTTTAAAATTAAATGGAAAGGTGGCCACTCACGTGCCAGGGGAAGCACTTAAGGAGCAGATGGGGTTTTCTGGGTGTATTTTAGATATTATTGTCCCCCAGAGTGTTATGCTTGCTGCTGCTGTGGGGCACCAGCATCCACCGCGCGCTGCTGGTGCCCTCCCTCTGTCTCTCCTGCTTCTCCAGCTACCAGGATCCCTCTTGCCCAGAAAGGGGAGGAAATCCCCACCACGAGGTTCCCACCATGGCCAAAGACAATTGAAGCAAAAGGATCAGGGTTTCCATCACCACACGTGGACACTTCCAGACCCCAAGGCTTGGCCGGACCCTCTCTGACTGCTGGGGGGAGCTCGTCCCCATCGCCAGCCCTGCAGCCCAGCCCCAGTGAGTACGGCGAGGAGGACTGGCACCCGCTTTACCCTGCTAGCGGTGGGGTTTGCCAAACGCTGAAACCATGTCTCTGAGGTTGAGGTTGGGAGGCCCTTCAGGAGACCCACTCTGGGTCACTAGTGGATAGATTTTTTTTATTGTATAAGTGCTGAAATCAGTTAAAGGTCCATCTGTAGTTTTGTACCCTTTGGGGAAAAACTAAGCTCCTCACAGACACCTCTGCCACCCAGGTCTTCACTCACATTTTGCTCCAAATACGGTGAGCAGACTTGTGAAAAAGCCATATAGAGATGTTTCTGTTGGTCTCCACTAAACATACCTTCTTTAAATCCTACCTTTCCCTAGCCCATGGGCTTTTCAAGATCTAGCAAAGTACAGCTTTTGTCCTTCCTTTTTCATCTTGACATTTTTATATGCCACTGGAAGTACTGGAGGAGGGACTCTGTCTGTTGAGCTGTCTGATATATAGCGGTTCTCAGGAGACAGATAAATAACTAATACCCTGAATGACACGAAGCATGTGTCTTTCTGTTCCCATAGCTGACGCGTATGCATTTTGGATGCAGACAGTGTCTCCTCAAGAAACCAGCAAACTGATGCAAACCGAGCCAGGTAAGATTGATCTGGGATAATAACAAAGTGTGTCAGTTGGCACATTTATTAAATAGAAAATAATATATATATAGAAATAGGTGACTGTGAATGTATTTATACATCAATGTTTATGTAAGTGTTTATTAGTGGTCTGTGACTTCAGCTTATTTTTTTCTCTGTTATTCTTTCAATCAATCTTCCTTTATTTTTTTCCCTGTTAAGATGTCAAGGCAACTTATTTTCTTTCCCTCCTTCAGATTTGCCTTCCTCAGTACTGTCTGTGCCACCCTACAGGCCTGGTGTGACACTGAAACTTTACTCAGCTACCAGTAAGTAGCTGCACCTCATGCAGCAAAAATAGTAGTATATTTGAAAGTATATAAATATGCAAATTTTCCCATGCAGAAACTACCTACATGTTTAATGTACGTGACATCTTATGTATGTAAAACACCCAAAATATGTAAGGGACTGCTTCCATATTTGTGAATATACACAATCACACATTCAAAACATAAATTATACTACGATGATAGAATTAACATATGTACTCTGTGGGTCAATTTTAACATGGATTGGTTATTGGAGAATCTTAAAATTCATTTATTACAAAAGAAAGTATCATGCTTTAAATCTCCCTGTTGGTACAAATAAAATGAAATCTCCAGAATTGCCCTGAATTTACAATACTGCAAAGTTCTTCAGGTTAAGAAGGATCATTATCAACTAGATTTTCAGGAAAGCTCAGTTCTTCCTTTTAAGCACCAAAATGGTTAGAATTTAAGAGCTCAGCACGGTAAATATATGATGACGTGCCACTCCACTTGTAAGTATCAGATACTCATGTTGGCAATAAAATTATGTATTTAGTAAGAGGTTATATGCTTTAAAAATCTGGACCTGATTCAATGCCAGGAGAGGAGTCTGAACTCTGGGAGAGGCCAGCACCTACTTTGGATGCTGAGCATGTGTGTGTCTGAGTCCAGGCTACTTACTCCCAAATTTGTACAGTAGGAGCAGAGCTCAGGAGTACGATGGGAATAAATCTCAGCTGCAAATCTCAGTCTTGGGGAATGAAGACGACTAGTTCAGCTCTAGGTACCAGCATCATGGACACCTAAAATTAGATAAAACATACACTGTCCTGTAGACATCTTTAGTACCCTTGGGGTCCTTCCACTCCCAGTCTGGTGTCCTTGCTCCCAGTGGCCACATTGGAAACCAAGCCACTTGGCCAGCTGAGCAGCAGGCAAGGTACAGCTGAAGTTGCATGTATGTCACAGTTCCTGATTGTGTGCTCCCCATTAACCTGGCAGTTAAGGAAGTAAATTTGAGGGGTACGTTGGTGTGTATGTTCCAGCATTGATACTAATATGGAAAGCACGTTGGTGTTATTATGATTTCATATTGCTGTTGTATTTGGAGGAAAATCCAGACTGCCTGTTCTGGGATCCAGGCAAAATCTACGTGCTTATAGTCCAGACTCTGATCATGATTATGTACTGTTCAGCGCAGCATAATCTTTTTAGGGAGAGAAGAGAAATTTGGTAGCTACCGCTGAGGTCGGTGTGAAAACTCCTGTAGTGTGTGAAGCTGGGGCAATGCCTGTGCTCAGCTCAAGACTAGAAAGGAAAAAAATGGTCCCCACTTTTCCAGAATAAGCAGGTGGCTCAATTCCAAGGTTTCCTGGCATTAGGACTATGTCCTGCCGGTTTGAATGCTTAGAGCTGTGATGGAGCTCTGAGCTCATGGGATGCTCTGGGAAGAGGCTGTCCTTGGTCCCCCCATTGAAGTTGACTCTGCTGCTACCACAAATGAGTGGGAACACAAGTCTTGCTGGGTCGTGAGGACTGCCGGAGGGAATTTTGGAAATCTGTCCATCAACTGCTTGTGTTACTGTGTGACGACTGTCTAAGAGAAGCATAGATGCTGGGTAGTGCAAAGATAATATATTATAATATATTGCAAGGGTCTTCAGTACCATTTGGACTTGATATTATAGATAAAACCAGAGGAGTCCAAAGAACTAAAATGCCAGTCAGATAACATTTTTTCAAAGGTCTGTTTGGACATCTAGGAAATAGAACAAAAATTTTTGATAATATGAGCAGATAAATGCCTGCAAATTCTGAAGGATGGTAGGTGAGGAGAGCAAGGAGAAATGCTGATTATATGGTTTGTGATGGATCAGTAGAAAACTGCACCATTCTGGCATTGTCAAAGGAAATCATGGGTCTTTGATATTGATTCCTAATAAATCTAACTAAGAGAAAACTGCTGCTGATAGTTATTCTGTCAAAATAGGGAAGGCAAAGTGAAAAACTGAGCATCACCAGCAGGTTTTAGTATGAAGGGAAACTGCAGCCTTGTGGTCCTTCTCTGCTAGTGGAGCTGACCCAGAGCATCGGGGATGCAGCCAGCTCCCTGGCTCCATACAGGCAACCCTCAGGTCTTCATTTTGGGATTACCTGGAAGCTTAAAATCCAAGTTCTGGCCTGGATTCCCTTCTAATCTCACCATTTCTAATGATATTCTGAATACTGACTTCTCTTGGCTCATTGTTGAATTCCAACACAAATTTACTTGTTTGTAAAGGGGTTTTTTTGGGGGGGGGAAACATATTTGAGTCAGAGAGAAAGCTTCTTTCACAAATCTTCAATTTTTCTGTCACTGGGAATAATCACATAGTAGGTGAGCAGTAGTATCTTACAGTTTT
>NW_009222674.1:5363-24862 GCF_000690835.1 Fulmarus glacialis
GGGTTTGTTGCTATTGCAGCAATCCAAGACCAGGATCCTGTGCTGTTACTTTTTGCAGCTTTTGCTGATTCTGATCAGGTTTCTCATAGTTCCCAGTCCTGTTCTGGCTGGCTGAGTTTATCAACATATGTTGGGTTGCTTGTCTTCTTTTGTTTTTTTTTTTTTTTCTTTTTTAAATTTTTCTTATACTCTTACTATTAGAAAAGAAAGTATTTGAGAGCATACCGCTCAGTGAGGCATCCATTTTCGGAAGTAAATAATGCTATCAGAGTTAAAAATACTGACCATGAAAAACAAAGTTTGACAACAGCATCGAGTGACCATACAAACTCAAGTCCTGCAGAAAGGCAGTGTCAGAGAAGAGGGGGAGGAAGCTATTGCCTGGGAGGCCTGAAAACACTGCAGTAAAAAAGTTATCTACTGAGACATGTTTTCAAGAAGACTCACTGGTACTGAGCCAAGGAGCAGTTCTTCATGTAAGAGGCTTTTCAAACCATAGAGGTAGGAAGACAAATATCCTTGTCTGATCTTTCTCTCATTTTACTTCTGTTTAAAGAGCTCAAAATACCAGAGTCTTCATCTTACCCCACCATGACATACATTGGTTGCATGAAGAAAATGAGCCAGTGTCATATCACATGAGTATAGTTTGACTTCTTGACGGTCTTGATGGTGTGAAGAGAAGAGTTTAAGACGAACTAGGTCTTCTTATCTTGATTGGGAGCAGAGGAATATGCTGTGGTAATTCTCATCCATCAAAAATTCTTCACAAAACCGAAGTTCTCTGCATGTCTTGTTTGCTTTGGGTGAGTTTGACTTGAGGATTAAATATTGGCCAGCCAACTGGCAGTTGCTGGAGTGTGTGACTTGTGGTGTGCACAGTCCAGAGTTTGTTCATGTGCCAGTTGCTGTCTGGTGGGCAACGCTATAGACCCTGGAGAACCTAGGACTGGAAACCAACCCATTTTGAAAAGGCTGGGAAACACGGATTTCAATGAGATCAGGGAATGGAGAGTCACTAAAAGCCTTTCTATCAGAAACCATGATGACAGAAGCTGTCTACCTGCATATATCACTCATGCTTTTGGGGAAATAAATAGAACAGTGGGATTGCAAAGCAATGAAGGGCATCCACAATGCTCTGAAGACTGAGACATTATTCCAAGAAATCGTTTCTTAAATCACAAAAGTGGATGCCAAGAGATAAAATATGCAAGTGTGCATAGTAAAGCATGCAGGGAGGGATATTGTAAGTCTGAATTATTCACAGTAGCCATAACATTGCTTTTCAGTAACAGCAAAATTTAATCTCAGTGTCAAAGAGATGTGATATTGAGATAATAATGGAAAAGTCTGTTTACTGCAGCAAGAATTGGTCACTTATCTGCCTGTGACAGTAACGTGGTAATTTCAAATTTTAAATTTCAAGACAGCTCTGTACAGGGAGCTGTGGTTCCTGCGTTTTATGGCCTCTTTTGACTGTCTCGATTTCCTAGGAAAGAAAATTCTTAGAAAAGAAAGTTCTGCAATAGTTTTCTACTTTTAGTTCTTTTTTTTAAATTTCAATCCAAATCTGTAGGAACTTATGAACTGAATACAAAAAATACATTTCACAGTAGAAATTTATTGCAGAAGAGATATAAAACATTACTATGAAGCACTGAAATTTTAAATTTCAAAATATGATGTGAGTATACTATCCAATCCAAATAAAATGAAATACAAAATTAACTGAAAGAGAATTTCAGCATTAAATAAATATAGTATTATGCAAATACAACATTAATTTAAAATTAAATTATTGTCAAAAATGAAAACCAAAGCAATTTGTTTAACTTTCAGCTTTTTTGTTTGACTTCTCTTTCCCATATAGATGAATCCAAATTGAAATTGCAGTAATTCAATTTACATTTAGATAAAGCTGAATTTCTGCTGGCAAAACACATAGCTTAAGTAAAGCATTTAACACCTCTTAGGCAGGAAAGCGAGTACCCACTTTGGTGGAGACTGAGATTCATTAGAGGGTGGCCTTTAGCAAGTTTTAATTATTCACAGCAACTCTAACATAACTTTTCATGGACAACTTATGTTAAAACCTCATTGCCTCATGCTCTGATGTTCAGTTATTAACACCAAGAATGTTTATTAAAGCAAGAAATCATTAATTTTTAATTGCCATCAAGTGCAAAAAAATCAAGGTGTGTCAAATGCTATTAAGTGGACAAGCCTAACGACATTTATGCAAAGCTGCTAAGGTTAAGAGAAGTGGGAGTCCCTCTTGCCCATCCCCAACTAATTACGCCTGATATTTGTGTAGTGCCTTTGACACACAACTGGTTTTCAGAGGAGCCTGTGTTGGGGAGCTGCAGATGTCTGCCCATTACTCCTCCATAACTCCTTCCACCTTGGGCAAGCACTGGCTCAAGAGAAATAGTTTCATAGCGATCTCTTTCAGGTTGGCAGAGCCTTTATTTTCCTCCTGCCCATGAATGCCATTTTATATTAAACTTCTTGTCAGCACTAGATGACTCAAGCTTATTTCAACAAAACTTCATTAGTCCAAATTTAACCTCCGTAACCTCTCCTATCACATAACATAAGATGGCCCAAAGCTATAAAGCATGTGAGACATGTGAACCTGGAAATGTAATTACGCCGTCTAAGGGGATTATACTCTGCAGGTAAGGCAGTTTATCCACACTTGGCCAGAGCCTGCTGCTAGTTACACGAGTGGAAAAACCAGTTCACAATCACACGGCAGCCACCTTCACTCTGCACGTTCAGGCTCTTCCACCCCAACGAGTGCATGTGAGGGAGACACCCGTATCATGCAAAATGTGCCCTCTCACAGCCTGGTCCCTGGTTATCTTTTCAGAGCCCCAGCATGGTGTTTACAGGGATGTTCCTTATTTTTTGGAGTGCTGGTGTGGAGAAGACATCCCTTTGGAAGGATTGCTCTATGCAAGGGACGACACGATGTGTGTGCATGCAGCTCCCCAGGGTCAGATGTGATGCCTTGCAGAGCAGGTGGCTTCACTGCAGTGACCCAAAGTGTGCCCTCACACACAGCATCTCCTCTTCAGAGCACAGTTATTAAATATCCAAAGCAGAGGTGGTTACACACCTATTTTAGCCATGCCCTGGTAGTCTTTTATTGTATTTTAAATATTGCATTTTTTTTTTTCTAGCAAGCCCTTTGATTCTGACCCATCGTAACAAAACTGTTAGCTAAGGTGCAAGATGGTGTGTGACAGGTAATGGTTTAAAGAAGACAAGACTATGGCAAATGTTAGGTTTTTCTCTTAATATGAGGAAAAGCCCTGAAAAAAGCTTCAGTTTTGCATTACTTTTTCTCAATTTCCCCCATTTTCACCTTGCCTTCTTTTCTTTTTTCTATAACAGAAAGGGAGTCTGAAGAGAGATTGTATTTGACACTGAAAAACCACATAGCAATTCAGGATTTTGTTATAAGCTGCCATCACCTATTCTGTAGTATTGCTTTTTCTGCAGTCTGGCACAGCTGCATTTGCTGGTGGGATGAAATGTTTGGTGTGCAAATGTTTATCCCTTGCTGCTGACTGCAGAAGATTCAATGAATAGAGTAAATTAGATATTTTCCTTTTAATTGGCTCAAGAGAGGAGAAGAGGGAGTCCATCCCCTGGTACACCATTTCCCTGCATTTTTCTTAAGTTAAAATAATATAATGGTGGTCCCTTGAAGGAAAAAACACTGATTAACCAGCAGGCTCCTGGCAAAGAAATAGTAAAATGGAGAAATTATTCCCACCTTCCTCTCAGTGCAGGCAAAAATAGACTTTTTCTCCTCCAGTTACTTGTCAGTTTTCATGAAACCTGTAGGAATGTATTTATCCAGAGAAATTAGCTGATTATTCAAGTCACTAGAAGCAAGAAGGGGAAAACTGACAGACGGAGCGATGGGCAGAAAGAAAGCCATAACCTCTGCATAAATCATGTTATTTTGTTAAAAAAAGTGATGGAGAGAGCAGTGAGAGTCTGTTTGTTTATTAGCTGAGTCGTATTTAATCTAGGATTCAGATTTAGAGGGTGGGTGTAGAATGCGGAACTGGAAGTGAATTTTTCATGGAAGTAGCATATACATATAGAAAATGTCAAATATAAGAAGTGTACAGTGCTGTTCTTTGTCTTGCTGTTTTGCAACTGTGGAAAACTCATGCTTCAGTGGCAACTGAACCTCCACCTAACCAGGTAACAATAAATAAATTACATCTTTAGAGTTGTTCCTTACATTTGTGATAAATAAAAGTAATGTGGTTTTAAGTAACTAACCAGTAACGATAAATAATAATAAATTGAACAGAATATTTGTGCTTTCACTCAAGAACTGCCAGGCTGTGTGTTGTTTTCTTTTTAATTATCTGCCTCACTCGGATTTGATTTTAAGATACCTACATGAGCTTATTAATCTGCATGTTTCCAGTAGCCCAGATAAGGCATTGCAAGAAATTTAATGGGACAAGTATTTGAACTAATTCAGAGTTGTATTTTTTCCTAGGGTGTCCACAGATGATCCTCAAAGAGTCCCGTGTGACCTCGCCTCCTGTCACGCTTATAGTGCAGAAGATCAATCCCTGTGTGATGGAGCTGTGTAGGTTTTTTCAGCTCTGCCTCTGTGTTGGTCAGAGAAGATATTCCAGAAAGGAAGCCATGAGGTAAAACCTGGCACTAGTTTCTCTCTCTCTCTCTCTCTGCTTAAAATACTTGGTCGGGCTTTTTTCAAATGAAAATTTTCAATCACCAATGCTTTTTTTTGAAAGTCTGTGGCTACTAGCTGAGACCCAAATGGGTCCCCAGTGCACCAATCAATACCTGATCTGGCTTCCAGTATTCAAACTAAGTGAATAAAGCTCAGCTGAATTTTTCCAAATATCTAATGACATCGAGGTCAGAATCTAGCTTTTTATTTCCGTACTCAATATTAGCAGTATGATATGCATACAGCTGTGCTTATGAAAGATAACAAGCTACTACTCTCCTAACTTTAACTACATCTTTAGGTACTGTGTCGAATACTATTCCTGGTTCTTGAAAAATGCAAGTTATGTCTGTGAGAGAGTCAAAAGATTTGCTTACTCCCACAGTAAGTATATTTTCTCTTTATATCTCTACATACCTTATTATGAAGGTATAACAAAAAGTTTTAGATATCCACAGAGTATTTGCTGTCCTTCATCAGATAGCTATTTTATCTGATAACAATTTTTTAAGGATTTAAAAAAAAAGATTATTTAATGTTCATGTATGTTTTTAATATTTTCCTCATAAAACCACCTCTTCTGATGACAGTTTTCTTGTGTTCTTCCAGCATTAAAACAAAAATGCCTTAAAAACATCTGTACGTCAGTCTAGAGCACTGGGGAATTTTACTGCAAATTGGAAGATCGGTGGCAGTTTTAGTTGTCTCTTTCATTTCTCAGTGTAAAAATCAGGATGGAACATGTTATTTGCAAATATTTGTAACAAGACAAGCTATTAACCAGATGTTAACCTAGAAATATGTCTTCCTCCAAGGCATTGTAAAAATAATGTGTAAAAATAAATGTATTTTATACAAGTGATGTAACTGCAATGAAAAAGCATTGAAAGGTTTTTTAAAATTGTATTTTATAAAGGATATTTACATGGTTGGCTAGTGAATGCAAATAGTTTATTCTAGTTTTATTTACAATTAACATAAAGTAATGAAAATGAACAAATACAAAATAATTTAAAAGCAACCTGAAATACTGAAGACAGGAAGGATTTTTCCTGGTGTTAAACACATGCAGATTATCCATTATTCCAAATCAAAAGCCTCCTATTGCTTCAGCAACTCATCTAGTGCAGAGCTCGACCAAGGAAATGTTCACACCTCTTGTACTCTCACTCTGTAATATATTTGTGCGAGTTCACCAAGATTCATCTCCTTCCTTATGTTCCCCTCTGGTGAACTAAAAGCCAGACCTAAAAAAAGGAAAGAATAACAAAACAAATTGCACAATCCTGTATTTTGCTACACTACAGCAATATGATGCTACTATCATCCCAAAGTACATCATCAAGCCACTAATATTTCAGAAAAAGATTATTTGCACTACAGCTAGTGCACACTGATGTTTCACTGAAGAAATATGTGTTCAAAGTAATATAAAGCCAAAGAGAAAGGTGGCACCACAAGGAATGTTGCCCCCAGGGAGAGATGGGATGCAGCAGCCCTCTTCCAAAATACATTTCACTGTTGTACTCAATAGCACGATGGAAGCATTTCTGTCATATCAAAGAGCGGGATAGATTGGAGCAGTACCAATTACAGTTGATATTGAAAGTTAGACCAGTGGAAGAAATAGGCATGTCGATACAGTGAATGTATAAATCGGGAATATTAACATGGCCATGGTACTGCGATGCTGTGGAGAGATCTCGCTCTGCAGCACCTCTCCTCACCCAAGGCAGGATCAGTTCTGCCGTGAAGAGCTGGGTGAGTTACACCTTTGTGCAACTGTTGCTTTTAAATCTCACAAAAACATCTTAAAGCCTGAAGACATGACTTAAAAAAAAAAAAATCTCTATTGTTTCTTACATTTTTATCATTGTTTTCTGAGAACTTAGGAAGAAGGACACGAAAACAAGAACATAAGGGGAGAAAACAATGATTAAAGTCAGTTTGACTTTCTGGGTTTTTTTAGGTTTGAATAAAAAGACAATATCAAAAGAAAAATATTTTTGGAAAAGGCTTCCCTTTTAAAAGATTGTTTTATTATTATTTTAATGAATTTAATCTGCTCTGAGTTGTAGCACTGATCTCCATACTAAAGGACAATTTTGTGTTTATAAGAAATCATTCTGTGTTTTTCCTGCAGGAACGCAAGTCCTGAGACAGAGTGCTAACCTCTCCATAGTGCGACAGGGTGTGCCTGAGCCGTGTCTGGCACTGGGGGTAGGTCTCAGCCATCTCCATTCTAACGTCTTGGAAAGGCTGAGAGCTACTGCCCGAGCGTGTTCATGGGGAGAGAATCAGGAGGTATCACATAGTTATGGGTCTCTTGTGAAAGGAGCTGAGAAAGGATTAATGGTATCTGTCCTGAATGACAACCTTCTTGTCACAGTTGTTTAAGACTTACTGTTTGGCTTTCCCAGGAAAATAATGAAAATTAATGAGAAAAACTACGAAATAAGAGAAGGAATGAAAAAGCAAACCTCAAAAATTGGCTGACCTCAAAAAAAAAAAGGTTTTCCATATTCCAGGGTTTTCAGTCCTGCAAAGCCTCTGTGCATGTTTGGCAGAAGTACAGAAATAATGGTGGCATATGGGCAAATCAATATCTCAGAGGACTCATGTTTATTATTATGCCCAGTCAAGCCCACTCCGATTTGTCAGCCTGAAAACATTCGTCAAGGCAGCAAAAATGCAGTTTTTGGAGACTCCAACTGGAAGCACCAAAACTTGCATGAAAATGAATTTTCATATCATTAAGGCATAATTTCTGCCATGTTTCATTCTTCGGTAAAGTTCCTTGATAGGGCTGGTCACAGAAATGGTATGACTGGACCCTGCCCTTTTCCTGGCAACATGTCAGTACTGAATCGATATAGAATCACAGAATCACAGAGTGCTTGAGGTTGGAAGGGACCTCAGGAGGTCGTCTGGTCCACCCCGCCTGCCCAAGCAGGGCCACCTAGAGCACTGGCAAAGGTTGCCCAGGACCATGTCCAGATGGCTTTGGAATGTCTCCAAAGGAGGAGAGCGGGAGGGAGACTCCACAACCTCTCTGGGCAACCTGTGTCAGTGCTCAGTCACCCTCACAGTAAAAAACTGTTCCCTGATGTTCAGAGGGAACCTCCTGTGTTTCAGTTTGTGCCCACTACTTCTTGTCATGTCACTGGACACCACTGAAAAGAGCCTGGCTCCGTCCTTTTTGCACCCTCCCTTCAGGTATTTATAGGCATTGATGAGATCCCCCTGAGCTTTCTCTAGGTTGAAGAGTCCCAGCTCGTTCAGCCCTTCCTCATATGGGAGATGCTCTAGTCCCCTAATGATCTTTGTGGCCCTTCTTTGGACTGTTTCAAGTTTGTCCATGTCTGTCTCATACTGAGGAGCCCAAAACTGGACACTGCACTCCAGGTGTGGCCTCACGAGTGCTGAGTAGAGGGGAAGGATCCACTCCCTTGATCTGCTGGCAATACTTTACCTAATGCAGCCGAGGATACCCTTAGCCTTCTTTGCTGCAAGGGCACACTGCTTATTCAAGTTCAACTTGGTGTCCACCAGGACTCCAGGTCCTTTTCTGCCAAGCTGCTTTCCAGCTGGGAGGCCCCCGGCATATATTGGTGCATGGGGTTGTACCTCCCCGGGTACAGGACGTTGCACTTCCTGTTGAACTTCATGAAGTTCCTGTTGGCCCATTTCTCCAGCCTGTCAAGGTCCCTCGGGATGGCAGCGTGCCCCTCTGACATATCAGCCACTCCTCCCAGTTCGGTGTCATCTGCAAGTTTGCTGAGGGTACACTCTGCCCCAGCATCCAGATCATTAATGAAGACGTTAAGCAAGACTGGACCCAGTATTGACCGCTGGCGTACACCACTGCTCACTGGCCTCCAACCAGACTTTGCGCAGCTGACCACCACACTCTGGGCCCCACCATTGAGCCAGTTTTCAACCCACCTCACTGGGCTCATCTGGCCCATATATCAACAGCTTCTCTGTGAGGATCTTATGGGAGACAGTGTCAAAGGCCTTTCTGAAGACAATGTATTTCACAGGGCCTTGGAGGAGCCAAGCCTTTTGCTCACGTAAGTATTTTTACAATTCCCAATTTGTCAGACTTCTCACTTCTCCATGCTAAAACTCAATGGACAGTTTGCCTTTGTTGATGGCATCTTTGAAGGGTAGCTGTGTCTGACCCTGGCAGAAAGCACACCTTCCCAATGACGAGAAGCCTTCCCAAAGCTCATTGACCCAACCTTCCCCTGGATTTCACTCAGCTTTGGATGAGATCCACTGTGGATAGATGAGAGCAGACGTCTCAATCCTGAGGAATGCCAGTGTTTAAAGCTGTATAAATTTTCACTCATCTTTCATCACTGAACGTTACCTCTTGCTAAGCTGTTAAAGCCATATTCACATGCCCCAGAGATTTTGTGAGTGATTAATAACAATGAGATGATTGTTATTTAATTACAGCCAAGAGTATTAGGGAAAGTTACTATACGGTGAATGCACCTGCAGAACAGACTTCTCAGTATAGATCCTACACATGGCTGGAGCTATATTACTAAGATACACTGTGGGCATAATGACTCTAAGGAATCTCATGGAAGAACTAATTAATAAATGTTGAAGTGGGTTTGATAAAGGAAGTGATCACATGGGTGAGGTATATATCCAAGTGGGTATAAATAACTTAGTACTGACTTTGTTGAAATCCATTTGTCCTCCATCCAACTGCTTTTGAATATATCCCTCAAGGTAAGCGTTTCTAGATGTACTCTATAATACAGGAATCAGGAAGAAAACAATGTAGAATAAGCTATTGGGCACTGTGGAGTTGTAGACTAAAGTGTAAGTAAGAGATTTGGGATAGCAGACTATAAATATTTAGAGCTGTTAGATTAATAACCTCACTTCCTGATGAAATATTACAAGATTTTTTAATAGAAATGAATGCAATATTTGACCTTAGGGGAGCAGATAATCAACAGTAGATATATATTTGAAAACTGATAAATAAATGTTCGTTTATTTGGCAGTAAAAAACACCACGCCTGACTTACTTAGAAAATCATTCTAAATTTAGGGTAAACTGTGACTGTAGTTCAAAACCAATCTATTATCTGTCATTTAATGAATACTAGTGCAAGGCTTCTAGCTTCAGAAGAATTTTTTACACACATTTCTGTAAGGACAAGCACACCCAGAACTTGAAGATCTTCAAATAACATAGTGTTTGTCATTAGGAAAATACAAGATACATTAGACCAGTCTCAACACTCGACTCATAGTCGAGTAAATGTTTGACTACACAGTGGAAGAGATTTTTGTGATGTGAAGCAAACTGATATAATGGATTGCAGATTAACTGAGTTCAATAGAAGTAATCGCAGAATGTCTCTTCATTAACACAGTGTTTCACAATATCTGCATTTAAACATAATGTGAAGAATTGTTTAAACATCCTGTTAGATCAAGTAAGATGTGAAAACTGTTTGCAAAACAAAAGAAACTTCAAGTACACCATTTAACTGCTAAATGGACTTTCCCTGTCTATGGCACTTTGACAGAGCCTGTTGACTCACCTAAAGCAATACCAAAATAAATATTGTTAGTCAGGTTTATAGAGGACATTGGTAAAATTTGAAGGATACATAAGGCTCGTTGCTATAATACGTGCATTTACTATGATAAGGGTAAAAACTGAATTGCATCTAGGAGAAATATGGCCAGGCTACAAAAGAATGATTTTCTAAGCTGATGTCTTTCCACTCCCAGGTTCAAGAGACAACATTCTGCCTAATATTTTACTTAACTCACCAGGTACACCAGTCTGCTGTGTGACTTTTTCTTGTCTTTGGATTAAACAAAAAATGATTGTAATTCTGCTGATGTCTATGTCAATGGTGTTGTATAGTGGTAAGTGGCAATGTATTTTTATGATTATTTGACATTTATGCCTAAATACTATTTTAAGTATTTGCATTTGGAAACAATCCTTTAGAAGCACGCCTTCTGTCCCCTCAAACCTAGTTGTTCAACACCCAAATACACTTAAATAAGTTTATCTATGAAGTACTTACAAAACATATTTTTCTCAGGACTTGTAGTGAAGCAAGAAACATTTAGTGGGCTTAAAAATATAACCAAAAAATTGCAACTTCCCTTCGGCTAGCATTTGGTCATTATTTAAATCCTGTAGACTCCAAAAAAGTTACAAGTTACATATGGAGAGATTCTACTCATTAAATACATGCGTATTGTCTAAATTCTTCAAACCATTCAGTGCATCCTGAAATATAACTCATGTTCAGCTAAAGCTCCTCTTTCAAATTTTACTATGAATAGTTTTTTTTCTTCATATAACTCTTCAGATTTTATTGTCATGGGTGAATGAGCTTCCCAGTGACAGGGATGGGCAAACATTTCAAATTTCTGCAGTCCCTGCACTGTGTAGGAATGTTATTAAGAGTAGTGGTGTGCAGGTGAAGAGAAGAGCTCTTGGACATCTACACCATTTCTGGTTGCTCCATGGGGTTATTGCTAAAGGGAAAAGAAACCTCAGCACCTTGGCATAGACAAAACTCTGCACTGACCTACTTCAACTTCACCAGTTGCCTCTCTTCTAAGGGGTTGCATGCATTAGGAGTCAGTAAAGAAACAGGTCTAAGACAAAACACATGGGCTAAAATATATTGGTGAAGCTGAACCTTAAGTCTCTACTATATGGATAGAAATCAGTAAGAATATTAGCATTTCCCACTGCAGTCATAGAGAATGCCAAAATACCTACACCGTTTATTCATAAAAAACAAAGGGGTATTTAGTCCCAGATGTAAAGGGGACTATGTATATTGATAATATCTAGTACACTCAGAAATATCTGGACGCTCAGAAATTTTTCTGACATAACGCTTGAAAGAGATTTCCCCCCAAACCTCAAGAGGCTGTGCCACAGTTCTTAGATTCTTTTCCCCCAGCTAAGCACAATCTGAGCACAAAGATTTAAAATGTTACCATTTTTTCGGTTTGGAGAGGATTATTGATTTATATTTATGTGGAATCTATTCTGCTGATCTCTGCTTTGAGACTGAAGCAAATATCTGTGCATGAACTAGCATCTTTGTGAGGAGCTAATGTGATTTACCTTGAATAAATCAAATAGGATGGGTTTGCTGCACCCTGACTTTCCCGGCACAGTCAAGGTTTCTGCTCCCCCAGGACTATAATGACTGCATCCATGCCCTATACTGTGGCATTTTAATTAACCACAATTGCAAAAAAACAACTGATTTTTTTTGATGCACTAATTTTTTTTGATGCACTGATTTTTTTTGATGAGCTTTTTTCAGATAACACTTCAGAAAAACATTGTCAGAGTAGCAACATCACAGACACAGTTCAGAAATTTTTACATGTGTCTGAATGTTGAAAGAAATTCTGTGGATAAGGTATACAACTGGAAAGCCCAAAAGCTGATGTATCATACAAGTCTCAGGACATGTGCCAAGTCATTTAGCAGGTTTTAAAGAAAGGCAAGAGAAGTTGACCTCCCCGGGGTCTTCTGAGGTTTAAAGGATTGATTTTTGTAGTGCAATCTTTCACTGGCTATACAGGGAACAACGTAAGACCAACAGCCCTAAAAGACATGATAACAAAAGAAGAAAAGAGAATAATTCATCCAGAAAGTATTTTCTCTTTGTCCCTCCCCCCACAATTTAAACAAAATTAAGCAATCTTTTTAGCAAACATCGGTTCATTGATCTTGACTTAGTGACCATTAGAAATATCGTTCTTTGTAATGAAAGGATTAGAAGAGCCAAAGGTTTACCAAGCTGCTCACCCTGTGGTGGAGATTTTTCTCCAGGAGAGTTTCAAACATTTATGTGTTAATTGGGTATGTGCAAATTAAGTTTGCTGAGAAGAACTAAGTGCAAGTGAAGGATGCTGGAGCGATCACAACTTCCAGCAGTTCTGTAACATGGTTTTATCAATTCTCTCCTCTGTCTCACTTCAACTCAATGGGATTTTCATGTTTTCCAAAATTTTGCTGAAAGGGCTAAACGATCAATGGCTATTCATCAACAGACACTGAGTATGAGCCATGGTGTTATGCAGTGTGTCAAAACCTGGCTCTAGATGCATTAGATAGAACATGGCTTGGGGGAAGGATGTTTGTCATTGCAGAGGAAATACAGGTTTTAAGCCAGAAAATAAGGGGCAGTTTTTCTTTAGCAAGCATGTGTACAAATATATAGCATTCAATGCTATTTATTTTGCAAGGCACACCATTATTTTGCTTGAATCTGAATTCCTCATGGCCATCAAGCTTTCAACAGACATGTTCCAGTTCTGTGAAAAGGCCAGCCTTTATCAGGAGATCTTTTCTGGTTTGTGGAAAGCGGTCTGTTCCCCTCGGACCTGCTGCAATGAAGGACACTTCTGATGGATTGCTGTTCATCTAACAGCAATTGTCGTGACCAAGACTTTCAGGAAAAGAATAACATAAGAGGAAGAACCTCTCCCTACCTCCCTCAACCCCATATCCATATTCTGCCACTAAACTTGAGAAATCAATTGCTGGAGGCATATGACTGTTCACTCCACAAAAGCTGCAGACATCTTGAGAAGGCCCTTATATACGATCTAAAGGAAAAGTCCTATTTTTTCCTAATCCTTTGCTAAACATAGTTAAGCCTTATATCTAAAAAACCCCACTACTCCATTTTACTCTCTTACACCTATATTTATTGCAGGAAAACGAAGAGATTAGCAAAATAACTGTCAGCTCTTTCCCATAATCTTTGACAGAGAAAATAGACAGCTTTCCTAATGCCACTTATTCTGAGACATAAACTATGCCATGAATTTAACATTACTTTTTTTCCTTCAGTTTTTAGATCCTTGAGCCAATAAATACCCTTGACTTATTATCTTTAAAAAAACAGTCAAGTTTAAATAAAGCCAAAGTAACACATTCTTTCTTAAAATCGTGCAGAAGATAAGAACAAGGGGAAAAAATGGGAGAGAACAAGTATTAGATTTCACCCTAATTCAGGAGATGGAAAACAGAAAAAAATAAAAGTGTGGAAAATATACCGCAGCATCTTCAAAAGGAAAAAGAGATAATTAACTTAAGAAAGAAATAGTGATAGGAAGAGAGGCAATAAGGCAATAGGCAATAAGGACTCAGAAAAACCAAACCTCTTGATTTCAAATAAGTGAAGAGCACAGGGTTACAGAGTAGAAATATTTGGGACAATGAAAGTAGTCAGGCAACTAAAACAATTTTATACAATTCTACTGACTCATTCCAGTAAGTGCTACCATTCAGAAGAGCACAGGAATACAAGGGTTAGCACATCCTCAGTATCAATACCTCAGTTTAACAGAGGACAGATTTTTAAGCTGAGGTCAATGTGACTTAGCAGTACGCTTCTGGGCTTTCCTGGGTGTGGGTGGAGCTAAGCAAGGGATTCATGGCTTTGATAAATCAGCTTGCTAGTGTAGGAAGGTATTCAAAATGCCTGCAGCGTATGTGTCATAATGAAGTATATGTTATTGGTTTGTTGGTTTTTCTTTATTTTTAAAACTTTTTCTTCTCCATTTTTTTTGCTGAGGTAGGTGGCCAAGAATTGGAACCATCAGCATTCCTGGGAACCATCAGCATGCCTGCCAGGGCTTCTTAACACACCTGAAAGAATCTTGAGTAAGAATGGTTTAAGCTTTACTTTGTACAATATTGCATGGCAGTGGGGAATCACTTGTGCTCCAGAAGCATTGCAGGGAAGTGTGCTGTTAGCAAATAGCTAGTAACTCTTCTCTCAAAATGGTTTAACAACAGAAGCAAGACCAAGGGCAGTCTGGGGACAGTTCTTGTCATTTACTTTTTAAAAAAACAAGTGTGGTTTGTTTATTTTTTCATTTAGACAATGTCACGTTCTTCAATGGAGTCTTTCAAAATGTGGAAAGTGTTGCATTATTTTTTGGTAAGTATCTGTTCCAGTTGTACTTGAGCACTGAATAGAAATCCCGTGGAGTTTGCTTTTATATATACTGAAAAGGAACAGGGATTTTTGAGGTTGTAGGTTTCCCCAAAGACTGTTATAATACCAAATACTGCTGAGTGTCAAGCATTGCTCAAAGTCACTGTGTTACTGCCTTGTTTAGGCTCTGTGTTCATGCGAACGTCACCCATGTGTGACCTATACCTCCATTTACCATGCATTTTATGGCTCTTCTCTTTCCAGACTGCCTGGGTTCTCACTTCACCTGGTTACAGTCCATCTTCACCAACTTCCCTGCCCTGCTCAACTTCGTGAACAAAATGAAGTGTGTTACTGGTTTTTGTCCCAGGGATTTTGAAGACTATGGTTGTGCTTGCCGGTTTGAGATGGAGGGGCTCCCTGTGGATGAAGCTGATGAGTAAGTCTTATCCATGAGATGTCCTCTTCTGCCCTGACTGGCTGTCAGTGCCCTCATCCTCTGACAACCTGAAGCATAACACTTGCCTAAATGATTTAAGGACAGTTGTAAAAAAATGGAAGATTTATTCAGAGGATAAGTCAGTCCCACACCATCCTGCTCTGTTTAATCTAGTCATCCCTCACTTGCAACAAAAATATCTGATATGACCTACAAAAGATAACTTCAAATCTGGTTAATCAGCCCTGTCCCGTGTTATTCCTACCTGCTGGTAAGCACTATCTTTTTGCTGGGCCAACACCCCATACCAGTTGCCTTACAGCATGGCTTGGAAACAGATGAAGTCGAGGTGGTCATAATCTACAGCATATGATGATCTACTTGCTTCTTTTTTCTCATAGCTCGGAGTCTCTCTTTATTTCCCCACACTTCGATGTGGAGGAATACTCCCATCCTACAGATAAAAGCAGAGTCCCCCACACCTGCATATAATTCCACCAGTGCAACTCTGGTGGCACAGCTGGTTTAAACTGGTGGCAAAGACTGGCCACGAATGCAATAGAATAAGTAAACATCATACCCATCTCTTTGATCTTACCCAGAGGTCTCTAAATTCTGAACAGATCTTCGTGAACAAAACCGCATTCATTTCTTTGTGCTGGGGAATTCTGTCTCACAGTTAAATCGGTGCCAAAAACTGGAGGGCCTGTTAATAAGGTGAGTGGGAGAGCATTAACTTGAGCAGTTTAGCGGGTTTACAATCTTACCAAACTGTTGGTATTGGGAGCTGTGCAATACACCAGCAATGTAAGATCATAGTGGACTATAACGAAAATGTGAGCATCTGAGGGGGATTGAAGCATCAACAGAACCAGGTTACAGGTAAGTATGACTTCAAGTGGCAGTGAGGAGGTTAAGCAAATCTTGCCCTGAATACCTGTGTACATGCAGAGGTTGTAAGACACTGGAGCGTCCAGGCACAGAGAAGAACGATGGAGCTCGATGGCTCTTCCCAGTATCATGCACCGGGAACAAAACCATGCAAACCCCACTCTGTGCTTTGGAGGGATACTGCCCCAGAGCCTGCCTGGGCTAGTGAGCAAAAACGTAATCTCGGGCCAGGACAATCAAATGGTTGTTCACTTATGCCAACAGGAGGTGTGGAAAGAAATTCAAAGAGAATCAAAATCCATCCATGTGTAAATAGAAAAAAGCTTTTTCCAACAATGTAATGTAATGTAATGTAATGTAATGTAATGTAATTAATGTAATGTATTAATTCTCTGAGTGAAGACAGCAATGGCTCAGAAAGGGCTAATGCTTATAGCTAGATGGAAATGGGATGGTTGGGAAAATGAAGATCTAACCCTGCTACTGGAAAAAAGCCATGGGACTTCTTACGAAAGGTTTTCTGAACAATCGCGATGACATGCTGAAACGAGAGCTCAAGTCAGTTCAATGGATTGATACCTGAAGAGCTGAGCACCTGGGCTTTTGCTTCACTCAGCTTCATTTTAATGCAGAGCAGCATAAATACAGAAATAGCAGAACAATCTATCAGCAGTTTTGTCCTGAGAAATGTCCACAGAGTCACTTTGTGTTTACAAATTGGTTGGCAGTCCTGGGGTGAGGTTTCCTTAGCAGCAGGGCAACCCCACTGCAGTTTGCAGTAAATGGAGATTGATTATTGTTTTGCCACTGTCATGGATATGCCCTTGGTTCAAGAAAGCCTCCAAACAGTTGGCTGCTACGTGTCTTTCTCAGACACAGTTCCCACAGTGTTGCGATTTTTTCACTAACTATTCCTTAGAAACTAGTTTTGCTAACCTTGGATTTTGTCACTGCCAATTCTGTTCCATAAAAAAGGGCTGAACATCTCACTGTAGGTTCTTAAGGCATTGGAAAATGTTTGTGCCCATAAGCCCAACTTTTTAGCATTTCCCAGAGTAGCTAATTGTCATATCTGAATTAGGAGCCTAATCTACCTCCACAGTCCATGGGGAAAGAGAAGCCTGCCCAGAGGACAACCCATGTCTTACAATCCCCTGCTTGCAAAGGGAAGGCAAGTAAATTTTCTGATTAAACTGTTGCATTAAGTGTTGATGTAATTGTGATGCTCTAAACAAACAAGAGCTGCAGGGAGTTTCTATTAGACTAATTATGCAGTTAGAGGAGCTTTCAGGTGCTGACACCTCACTAGACCTCAGGCAGAGACAGGAGTGGGTCTTGAGACCTTTCATCAGCTATATGTTTAAAACTCTGTTCCTGATGGAGCTTACAGCTTCAGCCTCACCTCTGAAACAAGGCACAGTAGCGTTTATGGTGCGGAGGAACCATCAGGGCCTCTCTGCTGAATGCTAGTTGCCCTCACGTTTGTTCAATTCATTCCTGCAGTCTCCTAGACCAGGTTACAGCAGGGAGCAAAACCACTAACAGGCAGCAGAGACGCTGCAGTGCAAGAAATTGGGCCTTGAAACTTCATCAGGTGGGATAACGCTATTCATCAGCTCTGATCTGCTGCTGGCAACCTGAGCAAACCTCATCACTGATGTCTTTCACCAAGTCAAAAGTCTGATCGCGGTTAGGACTTGGACTGCTTCCTTGGTTGTGAGGACATATTAAATATTGTAATAATTATTTATTAATATAGTAAGTGATTAAATATTAAATGCTTCCTAAATATAGGAAGTGAGAAAGTGAATGCGTAGGCTAGAAGGGAGCCTGCAAGGGGCAGGTGTTTGCTCCCTGCTCTGATCAGTGCAGAAATACTTCGGTCCACTGGTAAGTTCAGTGCACATGCAGGGCTGCGGGTGATGTGTAATAGCACATTCACTGTGCCTTTAACAGAAATCCCACATGAGCTTAATTGAAGTCAACTCCTTACATCATGATCGCAAGTTAACCCTTCCTGGCAGCAGATTCTGGTTTTGAGTGTTAATATTGTCTTTGTTTTCAGCATGGTCAAGACCAATGGCAATTCAATAACAGACCCATGTTCTGAGTCCATTTCTCTGAAATGAGGATATTTCAACCTAAATCTAACAGCAAACTCCTGCTTAATTTATGTAACAATCTTATATGGGGTAAATGATGACGGAGTGTTTTACTGGTTTCATTTATAGCTGATGTCAGTGTACACAGATGTTGCTATAATATAGAAGTAGATGGCTTGCCTGTTCAAAAACAGCCAAAGAGAAGAGAGGATTGATGAAGAGCTTGTTGTTTTAGCTGACTTTCATTGCTATTCACAGCTAAAGTGGTCATGCAGGCGTTTGGGTTTTGCACGATAGCAGGGTTGTAGGAAAACGCAAGGCTTCTAACTGCCTTTGTTCTGCGGTGGCAGGAGAAAGCTGCTTTACTCCAGTGTGAGAAAAATGTTTTGTGGCCCCTGCCCATGGCTAAATGGTGAATTTTAATTCTGACTGTTGCATAGAAGAGAAAGTGCAAGAAACAGAGGATAACACTGCACGTATTTGTATAGTCTCAAAGAGGCACAGGGATTCACAAGGCGTTGCAGAGGCATTAACACTCCCTGAGTGCCAGGTTCTGTGTAGTTCTCCAAATCTGCAGTGAGAAAGGCTGTGGCAGGGCTGGAGCCAAGACCTCTAGAGCTGAGCTGTAAGAACTCAGGTACCGCAGGAGGAGAGAAATGTAAGTGTGGTTTCCCACAGCATGCAGAGCTGCTCCTACCACTGAGTTTTGCATCCATCTGTATTTATCCCACTTGACTGACTCA
Source organism: Fulmarus glacialis (assembly GCF_000690835.1). Taxonomy (NCBI): domain Eukaryota; kingdom Metazoa; phylum Chordata; class Aves; order Procellariiformes; family Procellariidae; genus Fulmarus; species Fulmarus glacialis. The sequence goes on from NW_009222674.1 coordinate 24,251, forward strand.
GGGAAAAGCAGTACTTGCCTTTCTTGTGCCTAGGGACTACTCTGAGGACCTCTTTTTCTCTTTTGGCATCTTTTCCATTCTTGTGTAAGAGTGACAGAAAAGCATTGCAGTCTCATCTGGAACGGAAACTAATTTGTGTGAACTTTGTGTATTTCATTTTTTAAGCTGCTGTTTCCAGCACCGCAAATGCTACGAGGAAGCAATGGAGATGGAGTGCACATGGGATCCATCAAAGATTTCTACAGACGCCAGCTGCTCTACTGAAAATCTGACCTGTGGTAAGATTGATCTATCACAAGAGCATAATACTGGAGCCTCACCATGACCGAGAAGTTTGTTCTGGTCTATCTACCAAAAGTAATATATAAATTAAGCAGAAACCACCTCCACGTGTGGATTTTTAAGGGCTTTCTGCTCAGGGTTGAGTGGAAATAGGAATACACAGAGGCATTAAAGCCCAACTAGGCAGGAAAATTGAAGTCCAATAACCAGTAACTTGCCAGGGCTCCTCTAATAGGCAGCCTCTTGCTGGGGTTTCCCTCACTTTGCAGGACCACTAAGCATTGCTTGAGATATCTCCACACATCAGAAATGCAGCGGATTCTGGGGAAA
>NW_009222674.1:24907-30299 GCF_000690835.1 Fulmarus glacialis
GCTTCAAGGCCTGATTTTCATATACTTTGAGGGATCAAATTCTTTACTCACAGGGTCATATACACTACTCAGATACAGCAGTGTAGAATCATAGAATCATAGAATCATTAAGGTTGGAAAAGCCCTCTAAGATCATCGAGTCCAACCATCAACCCAACACCACCATGCCCACTAAACCATCTCCCTCAGCGCCTCACCTACACTTATTTTAAATACTTCCAGGGATGGTGACTCCACCACTTCCCTGGGCAGCCTGTTCCAAGGCCTGACCTCTCTTTCAGTAAAGAAATTTTTCCTAATGTCCAGTCTAAACCTCCCTTGGCGCAACTTGAGGCCATTTCCTCTCGTCCTATCACTTGTTACTTGGCAGAAGAGACCAACCCCCACCTCGCTACAACCTCCTTTCAGGTAGTTGTAGAGCACGATGAGGTCTCCCCTCAGCCTCCTCTTCTCCAGGCTAAACAGCCCCAGTTCCCTCAGCTGCTCCTCCTCAGACTTGCGCTCCAGGCCCTTCACCAGCTTCGTTGCCCTTCTCTGGACACGCTCCAGCACCTCCATGTCCTTCTTGGAGTGAGGGGCCCAAAACTGAACACAGGATTCGAGGTGCGGCCTCACCAGGGCCGAGTACAGGGGCACGATCACCTCCCTCCTCCTGCTGGCCACACTAGTTCTGATACAGGCCAGGATGCCGTTGGCCTTCTTGGCCACCTGGGCACACTGCCGGCTCATGTTCAGCCGGCTGTCGACCAGTATCACCAAAGAGGGCAGATACCATGCCATTACAATAGGAGCTACTCCATGCAATACTAATACAGTCCTGGCAAGTGTGGCGTGGAGCTCTTTAACGCCTGATCAATTTTAATATAATTTTTCAGCAAGTATTGACTCTCAGAAAAGACTACGCGCTAGAACATGGTTTGAGGATACCAGCAAAGAGGAGCAGAATCCTCAAACCAATACCCTTACAGCTTGTTTAAGCAACAATCTGATCCAATTTCCTGTTCTTGTTTCAATTTAAAACCATTTTTGCTATTTAGGCCAATCTATAAAGGTCCAAGTGCATTTAAACATAAATAGTGCTTTTTTAGCTCTTTTGATACTTAATAATCAGAAAACATTTTTTTCGAACTAAAAAAAAAGGAAGGAAAAAAAAAGAATAGTCCCTATCAAAAATGTGAAACGTAAGTGTGACAGCTCCAAGAAGTCAATGTTTTTTTTGAAACCCTGAAAGGTAGAAGGTTTTGAAGTGGGAAGATAGTATTTCCTGGGAAACTGTTTCATTTCCCTTATAAGGAGCAAAACACATCTTACCTTAAAGGCTTGGCTTGTGGACTATGACTTCTTCAGGTTAGGAGGAATATTTTAATGAAGTCTGTGAAATGCCAAACTCAGTATCAGCTGGGTTAAGTTTTCCATGGAAAATCTAGAGGCAGCAGAGCACTGCTCTGTAGTCCTCACTGCTCTGCAAAACCGGCACAGGCAAGAAGTCTATTGCCAGCCGTGCCAGGCTACAGTGGATGGCGTTTTGAAAACACACTGTGGTGGACTATGAAACTTGACTGTGTTTAACGTGAAGAAGCACAATATGAATAGGTTTGCACTAGTGAGTGTAGACACAAACCTTACAGGGAGGAAAAAGCAGGAGGTGGAAAAGATATTTGAATAGCACCTTGTATGGATTTTTATTTTATTTCCAGAGTCTGGGGATCCCTGCGCACAATTCCTCTGCAACTGCGACAAAGATGCCATTGAATGCTTTGTGAACGCACATATTAACTCTTCCCTGAACGGGCTGGATGTCTCCTTCTGTCCATCTCTGGTTACAGGTAATAAGGATCTGATCAACTGCCTCCTCCTGCCAGTTTTTCCTCTGGCATCAAATTTGACCCAACAAGAATGAAGCAGTAGCTGGGTGCTTTCCTGCACTAAATCCGGCAGTCTGTCCTATTCTCTGTTTCATGTGTCCTTTCCGTTTACTGCTACTCAAGTGAATACCAAGAGAGAAGAAGAAGGTGGACTAATTGCCATCTTGGAGCAAGTCCAGGAGAGGTTACCAAGCTGGTGAGGGGGCTGGAGCACATGATGAAAGAGGAGGAGGCTCAGGGGAGATCTTTTTGTTGTCCTCAATACCTAGCGGGGTATGTAGGCAAGATGGAGACAAACTCTTCCTTGAGGTGCACAGGGTCAGGACAAGAGGCAAGAGACACAACTGCAACAGGGAAATTCCAGTTAGATGTGAAGAATTTTTTTTTCAGGAGGCTCCTGCCAACCCTGTGAAGCTCTTGCCAACCTGAATGAATGGGTGATACTTGGGGTGATTAGTGACCCACTGAGGTCACTAGCAGGAAAAAAAAACAAATCTCCCCTTAAATCATGCAAAAACTAGCTAGAAAGAGAAAAAACAGATCCACTCTGCTTTTGGTTACTTGGTTTCCATCTCGGAAGGAAAAATCCTCTCAGAAGATGAAGGGGATATTTATCTCCATTGTCATACACTGATCTGTGCTCTGTAGCTGAAATTACAGCCTTGTAAGCCTGAATACCTGTCCTGTGGGAACAGGGCTGCATTAAAAACTTAATTCATATGGACTGCAATCAGAGCATGGCAGGGGGAGGACCTTTGAACTCCCAAGCTGAGACAGACGTGAAAAAGCAAAGCTAGTTTTTCTAATCCTTCGGCTCATATTCACGCCCCCCAGTGCTAAGGACAGATATACACATGTATATCATGCTCTGGATGCGTGCATCCCCTCGTGGATAGGTCAAGGGAGAAGAAAATGCCACAGGAAAGTTTGCATCAAAGCCAGAAAATTGTTTTGTGTAAGCCAGTAATCCTTCACCGGGATCAGATGGCTCTCATATAAAGTATGGCAGTTCCAACACATTACAAATGAAGGGGAAATTGTTAGGTGCTAACAGGAAAATCATGCTGGTTTTACCACTGCTGATAAAGATAGATTCAACTCTAGCTCACTGAATGCCTCCACTAATTTTAGGCTCCTGATTATATTTCTTAATGGAAAAAAAAATCCTTTGAATGCAACATTTTTCTTTAGTGTTCACTCCTGTTATTATCTTTCTCTGTAGTTGTTCTGTCCAGTTCAGGCTTTGAAAAAAAAAAAAAATCCTATCTGACAAATTTCTAGGAAAGGGATTTTGGTAGATTCTTTATTACAGAGAAAAAATGTGAATGAAATGGGGGACATATTTGCCTAAACCAAATTCAATGAACTCCTGACTTGTTTTACTGTTCAGATTAAACAGTGACAAACCCCCTTCTCACATTTTAGTCTATGAGAGAGATTTCTCCTTTTCAGAAACAACCGGCAAGAGAGAGATGACAACACTTCACACAGAGGGTATGTCCTTATCTCTGTAATTCTTTGACTGGAGTATATTAAATCAAGATAAATTTATACTCAGAAAAATAACATGAGTATTTTGGAAGCTATGAATTCCTTTCTGAGAAGCAAAGACAAGTTCTAGCAAGATGCCAAAATATGAAAGGAAAAGAAAAAAGCCTAATAAACTAAAGCACCATTTTTGTGACAAGCTTTTACACAGGTGCACAGAAAAATTTCAGCCAAATGACTCCTTTTTCTGAGAAGGAATTCAGAAGAGAACCCTGAATCTCATTTAGAAATAATATAAGAAGAAACACACTAAAAGAAAATTAAAAATATTTTCAGATGGATCCTTTTCTATTTGCATGCACATTTAAGGCCCTGCTTCAACAAGGTTCCTATCTAAGTGCCTGGATTTAAATATTTAAGTTTTCTGTTTAAGTGTTTAATTTTTATCTTCATACCTTCACTATAGGCCACGTATTTAAGTACCTGCTGAAATGGGAATTTAATGAATGCTGATTGCTAGCCCATTTATCTTGTTTAGGTTGAAACTCTTTATGATAGAAACTGAGGGATTTTTTTTTTTTATTACACTGTATGTGGCTGAGTAGAATTTAGTATCAGCAGTGAATTTTAATACTGTTACCATAATTATCAATAATTAGGATTGTATTTGCTATATTTATACTATATAATAACCCTATAAAAAGCACAATAGTAATAATATTTAGAAATAAGTTCCATTCTGATGAGTCTGCTCGTGTTATGCCAAGATCCTGCCTAATGAGTTCCCTAAGCCATGACTCTCTGGAGTAAGAACGCTTCTATTTTTGCAGAGTTCCTTCATCATGGGACTGACAAAACACGGGCTGCAACTGCATCCATGGAAGAAGGTTTGCAACTTCCAGTGCAGTAAGCACTGTTTTCAGCTCCCAAAAGCTGGAAGAATAAAATACAAGAATAAGTTGTTTGCTTTCTTTCTGCCCTTCTAAAAGGACTGATATGAAAGCAGATGTAATGTTTTGGTGATCGAATTCAAGATGCAATGAGAAGGTGCAATTTTTCAATTTGTGCATGTGATATGCTTAACCAGTGTTTACAGTAAGTTTCCCAAGGGCTGAGAACAGGCACTCTAAGACAAAACCTGTTTTCATCCAAACAGACCTTTTTTTTCTCTGGGAATACAGGTTGCAGCAGGTGAGCTGTTTGGCAGAGACGTGCTGTGTGGGTGCCAACCACTGGACCCACATTTGTTATCTTTATTTCTTTGCATATTTGTTGTCTTTAAAGAGACATTTAATTACACAAGATTAAGCAGTGGCATGAGGAAAAGTTAAGCATGGTTTGTTGCAAATGAGCCATCAGTTTGGTGGTTTATTTACTTTCAATGTAGAGATCCAGATTGAAGTCCCTCTCACTCTGGTGCCTCTTGGGTGAGTTCCTAAACCACGAGACCAAGTGGTTCTTCTGACAATCTTCATTTTTTTCTGCTACAATCAATAGCTATCTTATTCAGGAATGGATGCTTGCAAAATCTCATTGCTGTGGGATGAGAAAACTATTCTCTTCCTACCTTTATGGTGTGCACTACAACACAAGAACCGTGGAGAGAAGTCATCCAAAGCCCTGGGTGGCTCTGAGAGGGCACACCAAGTGAGTGAGGACCAAGTCAGACAGTAGTGAAATACAGAAGGAGACCAGTCTTAGACCATCCACTGCCTGATTTAGCTGATGCACTCTTGTAATGTGGCTCCATCACAAGCAAAACCATGCTGCCATGTGCAGAGACCCCGTACCCACCAAGCACACCTGCAATGTGCACTGGGTGGGTGCGACCAAGCCACTGCTCAACTCGGAGAAACTCAGGAGTTATTTTGCGGGAGCGGGGAGAGGGGGAAAGTTGCACTTTTTGAGAACTTAAGAACCTGGTTTCAATCTGTGGTGTGCTCCTCTGTGTTTCTCAAAACAAGTCATTGCCCCAAGTGTGAATCTGGAACAACGCAAAACTATATGGAATTCTTTTTTTTTCTTCTTCTTTTTTTTTT
>NW_009222675.1:0-40082 GCF_000690835.1 Fulmarus glacialis
ATTCTATGATTCTATGATTCTAAATAGCATCCAAAACTGTTTCTTGAGCTATTAAATATTTTTAGGAAATTATAAAATCTTGATATTGACTTAAAATGACGGGGAAAAATACCACATCTTTACTAAGTAGTTCATTAAATTATTAAGTTATTAGTATGTATGTTATTATTATTATCATTACCATTTTCACTTTTCCTTCCATTATGCCCTTTTTTCCTATACGATTATAAAGCTGTTTACTGTCAGTTAAACTCTTTTCCAGCCAGGTATTTTGAAAATCTCATTAAAATAGCTCATTACCTTCTTTCCCAAGAAAAATCATAACAAGGCAGGTTTTTCATGCCTTGGCTAGCATTTTAGCAATTCTTTTAAATTTTTATTTTTTTCCTCCAAAGGTATACAATAAAACAGTATACATTAATGACCTCATCAAAAATTCCTCAGAAACAACATCTCTAGCCCATGACTGAATTGCCATGCTTAAATACAGTAAAACAATATCCCTTTTAAGCACAGCACTGTCTTAAAAGATCATTTTCTACTGGCTGTCTCAATGATACTATGTTCCTTCTCGTTGTCACTGTAGGATATTGTTTCCCATCTAATGAAGTGTGACCTAAGCCTTTCTTTTTCCTTTTCTTTTTTTTTTTTTGCTTCTTTTAAGCTATGTGAACTTGAATTTGGCTATACAAAATTGAACATAGTTCAGATTAATATCTTCTACCAAGCAACTCAGAATGGTCAGTTTAGTGGACTTGTATCTGCTGTTGTTTACCACTCCATCAATTTTTGCAATGTTACAAGTTACTGGTTTGGAGGTTTTTTATATTCCTGGTAACTTTTTTTTTTTTTTTTCTCTTCAGTGGTGGAAGCATTCCTGAGGCTCAGAAACTGCAAACACCAGGAGTCTGGTCCTGGATATTAGTTTAACTCAATTGACCTATACAGTATCTCTGCAACAATCCAAACTGCTGGACAGAATGCAAATTCATTTTCCAGTGTTTCAGATTTGTCCAGGGTTCAGATTTGTCACTCTGTACTCCACCCTCTCCCCCAGCATCATCAATGTGATCATAACTTAGCAATATCCTTCTTTCCTTAGTATCTTAGCAACTTCATCTCTCAGCATTAGTTCAGTCTAACTTGACTACCAACAATTGTAGGATCTTTAAGCAATCTTTTTAGCATTCATTAAATCTTATCATTAGTGGTCTTCACAGCAATGCAGTATAAGCTAAATCTGTTAAGTAGAAAAAAGTTCTTTTTTCAAACAGACCCCCATGAGGATATTGTCTCTTCATAACTGATGACTGAAAATGAAACAGAGCTTAAAACAAGAGCTGTGTTTTGGCCTTGTTGTACGTTGCTAATAATAATGTCCTCAACAGAGCTGAGCAAACAGCTCACTGTATTTCAGTGGGGTTATTTGCAGAGTGAGCTATTGTCAATGTAATGGTAGCAGAGTGAAATTCATGGACTACTTTTACAATGTGCTAAAATGTTATGTTAAATGTGGTAAAGTGCTATTGAGACTGCTTTCATAGGAGAATGCAGAATGAAGTATCCTGCAAAGTCAAAGTAATGCAGCATGCCAGATAGTCTGCCTTCAAGTGTGAAACCTAACTATCTCACTTGTCTTGCTGCAGGACATACAAGGTCTTCTGACATCTGTGCTGTGCCTTGCTGCACCCTACACTACTACACACCACCTCTGTCCTTCAATGCCCATATTAATTTTTCATTATTTTTCCAAGTTATTACTTATGTAGTTGGGGAATAACAAGAGAGAGAGCAGCAAATCTGACAGTGATTAGGGTGTCAGGATAGCCATACCAACTTAGAGACCATAATCAACTGCAGTAGGACATTTCATCTCACAAGTCATACTCTCCTGAATGGTGTAAGCCTCAGCCTTATCTGAAACCATGGTATAGGACCTAAGCAGAAGCATGAAAGCTTCATTAATCATAAATGGCCAAGAGACTCTTGTCTATGGTGATGGTTTGACACTGATGTTGCAGACATGTTAAATTTATGCCCACCATCTCACAATGGTTCTGAAATTGCATCACAGACACCTACTGAAGAACCACGACTTTTGAAGTTGAAATTCACCTTCATGATCTCTTACAACGGCCCAGCACAGGATCTGAAACAGAAAAAATCTCATTTCCAGGCTGTCATTTCAGTCTATATGTAGGTGGGCATCTCTCTGCCAGACTCTCACTGGTTTTAGTACAGCTGTTTGGCATTAGTGAGTCCACTAGAGGTGACATTGTCAAGAAAGCATTACGGGATTTTAATACATTCTCCTCCCCTTCTGGTTATCCATCTAGCTTAAGGTATCCTGACATGGCTTTCAAAAGTGGATCAATGCTAACTTGAACAACGCTATCAAGATCAGGATGGCCTGCGCTGCACTAGTTTGTGTACCGACAGCAGGATATCGTTCCAAGCGGAGTAGCTACTACATGACGAGTGAGGGTTGTAGCATTCACTAACCACTGCCTCCAGGAGGGAATGCAGAATGCCATTTCCTCATCTATAACCCTTATACACTTCATCCACACAGTCCCACTGTGAAAATTTCTGCTGCTCCAATTGTAGGTCCTAAACTTGTTTTCTTTCCCCGTCCTTTTTCTTTCATTTTCCCTGCTTTCCGGAAGCAGACTCTACAGCCTGTTCCCACAACATCAATACAGTATTCTGGTTTTATTGTTCAGCTCTAATTGCAGTTTTCTGCATACATTCTTTAATAAAATCTCCCTACACAGCTCTTTTTCCACCCAGGAAAAACAGGGATAAGGATTCTTCATAATCAAGGTAGTTTTTACTCTTCTCCCAACTATGCAGACAGCATAATCAATATATAACTGTAGAATAAGATCTTATACTATTCACTAGCTGCATCTGTCCAATAAAAAGACTGTTAAAGAGAAGATACATATTTCAGCTTCACTTCATATATAAACCTCTTATCTATTCCCGTGCTTCAGTCATATTCCTTTGTGCACATAAACAGTAAACATGGGCTACAGAGCCCCTCTGAATTTCTCACTTCGACATCATTTTCTCTGGGGTTCTAGCCTCTTGATTTTTGTGGGGTTTTTTAATAAAATTTTAGTTTAGTTTAGTTTGGTTTGGTTTGGTTTTTTATTTTATTTTACTGTATTTTATTTTTTTAGGGGTGCAATAAACCTGACGTAGACTGAACAAACTTCTCCTTCCCCAAGTGTACTTATGTCCCCATTTGCCAATGGGAGAGCTTTAGAGTTAAGAGTCTTCCCAAAGAGTATCAAATTAAGAGAGCAGAAAGATATAAAAAAAAAAGAGAAACCCAACCAAAATAAATGCCTTTGTTTTTAAAAGCCCTAAACCAAAAAACATCCATTACCATGAGTTAGTAAACTTTATAGTTCTTATAAAAGAAACTGTGACTACAGAGCACACCTTAAGAACAAGCCCAAAACATACACACTTTCAATACTGTCTGCCTCACAGATGCGCACACACACTCAAAAAAATTGCGTGTACAAAGCTTGTCCTTTCTAACTCAGGCCTTTTGAAGTTACTCAGTTCACAGCTAGGGAATATTTCCATAAAGACTACACTTGATTAATGGGGCCAGCTCACATTAGTCACAGTTCTTTCAAGAAAAACTTTGATACAGGCCATCTGTTGGAGTCTAGTAAGACTACATGCACATGCAGGCTGGAGCATTAAGCAAAGTATCCAGAGAGAGATAAAGAACACAAAAACAGGCTGTGTTCTGACGTAGTTCCTCTAATCTGCTAAAAAATTATTTGGCATCAATATAAGCAAAACCAGAGCAACTTGTCCTCCACACTGCTTTTCAGATAAACCTTAAATTCAGATCCTGGACTGTTCTTCCACATATTTAATAACATGGACTCATTATCACTTTTTTTTTTTAAGTACAGTATTAAAGGCATGCAGTCCCTGTTAAAAAAGACTGGAAATCTCCAGCTTTATGCCTTTAATTTTCTTCCAAGCCAGTAAAAGTGAAGGTGGCTGTAAACCACTACATGCTGCATGGAAGCAACCTTCCTGCCTTCCTGTAAAATACCTGCCTTATAACCCAGTCGGGAAGACAGCTCTTTTTTCCACCCTCTCCCTTATTATGCTGAGGAAGTTGCTTTCCTTGGGTAAGGCCTCTTCTTTTTTTCAATATCGTTTCTGTTGTCGTCTCTGAGTCAGTTATCTGTTGCTTGTCGCAAAGTGTTTGTAGCTCACCTTGCTGTAGCTGTGGCAAAACATTTCATTTTCTCTCTTTCTCTCCTTTACAGACAAAGAAAAGGGCAGGCACTCTTCATACAGGTCATGATCCAGATAGCAGTCTCCACGTTGCCGTGAATCCTATGGCAATTTGCCTGTCATCTTATATCCAGAAGCCTGCTCGTCTTGCTCTGCTATGGGCTTTTAGAAAAGGTATGCCATCCGTGGCAGCTTGGGGAGGGTGGGGAGGGAAAGGGACAGGAGAAGTTTTTATTTGGATCAGGTTTTATGATTTTCTGTGGTGGACCTTCTGTACGACAGACTTAGAGAACTCCATCTGCAGAGTCAACATTGCATGTGTAGATGTCCAAGAGGGAGATCAGTAAGCCAGACACAGTCGAGTTTTCAGCCTTTGATATGTAACAGGTGGAATGTCACTAGTGGCCCTAAAGGCACCCTTACAGCTGTAAAAATTGGTCAGAGAATTTGGCTTTGGGAGTACTTGTGTACAAAGTGTAAATGCAGACAGTAAACACATATTGGATTTCTCCCTTTCAGTCCCCAGAGGTTCTGCAAGCAGCTTACGACTTTTCAGTTGGAATCACCCTGAGTATTCTTATCAAAACATCTGCTGTAGACAGGTCATTTCTGAATGATGTATTGAGAGTGTTCAGTTTTGAAATGCCAGATAAATAGTTTGGTTGTGAATGCATGTAAAGACCATAGGGACATGTTTCTGTTCTGTCTTAAACTGATTAGCTCTTGAAATAAGGCTCAAAATCTTTATGTGAACATTTCTCAGTCACTGAAAATTCTGATTAGTACAACACTTCGGACAACAAATGTGAAAATAATATGAATGCACTGTTCAGATTTTTCAAGTAAATTTTGATGATTACTCCTGTATGGGACTGTTTCTATATCACATGATCATAGTTTGCTGTGGAAATGATTCTGTTTTTCCCCTGCCTTCCAGCTGCTAGTGACTGCGGTGAAATGAACTAGCTGCTTGGCTGTCATTCTTGACATTTTTTGTTCAAATAAAACCCAACACCTTAAACTTCCTTTAGGATGTATTTGTTACATGGGACAGCTGGTGGAACAAAAGGGAAAATAGGTTGGAGGGAAACAGTGTCTTAGAAGTGGGCTGAAGAATTATGCACTAGCATGAGATTTCCCAATGTTTAAAAGTATTATCTCATGGAAAGTGCATAGCAATAATCAAACTTGAAGGGAGGAAAAAAAAAACAAAACAAAAAGCAAAAGCTATTTAAGCAACAGCTGTTGCTTGGGTAGCCAGAAGGATTTAGAGAATCAACAAGATCTATAAAGGTTACAAATCCTTTAAACAAATGGTGGGCATACCTTGTCAGCTGTATAAATACACCCATTTTTTCTGGTTGTTTCTTCCACTCATAAGTTAAATATTTTTTTATATGCCTTGCATCTTAGCCAAATTAAACAACATGTATTGCTACTTTTTTTTTAAAAATTTTTTTTTATTTCTTTCTCCTCAGGCATCTACTGATACATTCCTCTTTTCGAGGAGGGCCACAAGGGACAAAACTGCTGAACTTGACACAATTGGTTAGCATGAGATACTTAATTAAGTACTACTTCTCCAACACTCTTAGCAACACTGGAAATGCACTAAGACTGATTCAGAAAGGAGACTTTATTTAGATAGGCTACACCCCTGCACCATCTCAGACACAACAGTAAAATTTTAACATCTCCGTTGTGTTTCAAAAGCATGTAAATACCTTCTGGCCAAGAATACAGAGAGGTCAGTGCAGACACCTGCTTCTATTCTATGCCAGAAAAAGAATATTAAATACAATCCCTGCTGCTGAAATGAACTGTAGTCCACTGTGTTCATGATACATCCCCACACAAGGAGCAGCTATAGTTGTGCTTTTCTCCTTCCCTCCCCCATACCCTGTTAAATCCTGTATGCACATATACAGTCATTTATCAATCCTAATCCCCATCTTGGTGAATTTCCTGAACTCATCTGGCAGCTGCTTTCCCAAGACTAAGCCTACAATGTATTCAGATAAGAATGGCTGGTTCAGAGAGTTCAGGTAGTTTCATAAATTCCCTACAAAGCTATAAATCATATTTCTTGATAACAGTCGGAGTCACAGTATGCTTTGCCTTATTAAGATTTCCCATGTCGCAAGACAAACTTTGATATTCTACAATAGAAATGCGCAGATGATTTGCACCTACTAAGTCCTATTATTTGGTAATCTCATTCTTGCCTGAATGGCTTTGGGCAGAAGCATAAATCATATTTCAGGTACGAACATCAGACCCTCAGTGGTCTCCAACACTCTTCAGCCTTAGAGTCATCCTTTATGGTTCATGCAGTCAGTGAAGCTTAGAACCACCTTCAGGTTCTCAATCATTCATTGCATTGTTCAGTATAGGTATCTTGATAATTAGACAGAAATTTATGCAATTATGTGTCAGAACAAGATCTCCAAATGAATTCTAGCTGGATTGGGGCATCTGCTCTCTTGTTAAGTGATCATTTGTGTCCTAAGGTACTGATGCTTTGCAAATCCATGTCTACTCTCTCTGTAATAACATGGTCCAAGTAGTCTATTAGTAAGATCCTAGGTAAAACATTTTTTCCTTAAAAGCATGTAGAAATATTTTAAATCTTTTTTTAGCTATTTATAATGAAATATGAATGTATAGGACCTTTCTGATAACAAAGACAGTTAGAACATCTTATTTTTATTCCAGTTACAGCTCTTGACAAAACTCCGCTGGACTTAAGTTGCATAAAAACTGGCTTTAATAGATAAACTTAGACAAGGATAATATTGTAAGACCTACACAGCCAGTTCTCTATACTACTGTATTGGGTTTACTTGGCAAGGTTTGGTAATGGGGTGGCCTCTATGAGAAGAGACTAAAGGCTGCCCCTGTGCTGGACACAGCCGGTTCCAGCCGGCTCCAAAACGGACCCACCACTGGCCAAAGCTGAGCCCATCAGTGACGCTGATGTTGCCTCTGTCATAAAATATTTAAGAAAGGTTAAAAAATGCTGCATAGCAGCTGTGAGAGAGAAGAGTGAGAAAAACGTGAGAGAAACAGCCCTGCAGACACCAAGGTCAGTGAGGAAGGAAGGGGAGGAGGAGCTGCAAGCACTGCAGCAGAGGTTCCCGTGCAGCCCACAGAGAAGACCATGGTGAAGCAGGTTGTCCCCCCTGCATCCCGTGGAGGACCCCATGCCGCAGCAGGTGGATATGCCTGGAGGAAACTACAGCCCATGGAGAGCCCAGGCTGGAGTCAGCCGCTGGCAGGAACTGCAGCCCGTGGAGAGGAGGCCATGCAGGAGCGAGTTTTCTGGCAGGAACTGTGACCCACGGGGGATCCACACTAAATCTTCTCAGGAGCAGTCTTTTCCTGAGGGATTGTAGCCCATGGAAAGGACCCACGCTGCAGCAGAGGAAATGTGTGAGGAGGAAGGAGCGGCAGCAATGTGATGTTATGAACTGACTGCAACCCCCATTCCCCATCCCTCCTGCAGTGCTTGGGGTGGGGATGAGGTAGAAGAGTTGGGAACAAAGAAGTTAAAGGCCATGCAGACTTTAGCCAAATAAGAAAAGTGCATTTTCATAATTCAGATGAGATCAGAACTAATCGGAATATCACGTTCCAACATTGCACAAAAACAGGAGGGAAGCCAAAATTTATTTCTGTTTTACTAATTTTTTTCACACTTGTAGGATTAGGTAAGCTAAAATCACCACAGAAAGTCTATCGTAGCTATTCTGAAACAGAAATGACAGAAAAATCACATGAGAAAATTTGACTACACAAAAATTTCCATCTAATCTAAATTTTTCTGAGCAAGAATCTGAATGTCTGTGCTAGTATCAAGAGTACACTGAATGTCAGATTCATTTAATATACAATTGTAATTGCTTTTTAGAAAAAGCAGCATTTTAAGGAAACGTATTAACAGGAATATCCACTTTTTTGATTTCTGAATACATGTCCTCGTGTTAGGCAGACGGCATCTTCCACTGTTAAAAGGAAACCAGAAGCCAAGCTGAGCAATAATAAGTATACAAACTGCATACATTCAGTTTTATGAACAAGTAGAGATATATTTGAAAAAGCATGCAGAACTTGAAAATATTCAATCCCGATGTGGCACCAACCACTGCAACATGAACTGATCTCCTATGTGCCAAGAGTAGGGAAATCCTCCATCTAAGGAGAGTGACCTCACTAATTTTGTGGTTCTAAATAACTAAAATCCTTGAGTCACATTGTCATTCTATTATCTTTCTCTCTGCTCTTGCTATTTCAACTCCGAATGTCTTCTCGGAGTTAGAAAAAAGGTTACCAGGCCTGCAAAATTCCTAAAATTCCAACTTCCCTCTCCTTTTTCTTTCACTTTGGAACAATGTCCTTTAAATGATAAAATCAAAAGCAAATAATCAAATCAAATTATCTTTTGCAGCTCCCTTTGAGATTTTGTGTTAGACTATGGCCTTCAAAACCCATGTTTCTATTAGGAAATAGTGGCCTTAGCCATGGTAGAATATTCTAGCCAATAACGAATAGTACTAGTGCTTATCACCAGTGCGCTCACCGTGACTTAGTTTGGTTTTTATGGCTGTTCAGCACTGTGTTATTTTTTGAGATGTTACAATGAACCCATAACCTCAGATATCTTATCTAGCTCAGAATATATTATGTGCTTGTGTTAAATTACGTCTCCCAGACAGCTGTCCATTCACAGTAAGTAATGCAAATCAGTAATTGGTAGGCCTTACTGTCCTTCAGGCTATTGTTCCTTCCACTGATCTGTCACGGCAAAATAGTCAGAATTGAGAGTTCTCTCAATAAAAGTGTTTGTAGTGGTGGAAGCAGCCAGTGAAAGAATTTAATGAGAATGCCTCATTCACCATTGATCTCCATTTGAGATTGCTAGTTACTTGTATAATTTAGATTAACCTCAGAAACAGGGGAACACAGAGGTGAAAGAAAACCCTCCTTCCATATGCCTTCATAATAAACAAGTTGTAGGGAAACCTGAGGCTGTGATACATAAAATGGCCTTGTCTTCTTCATTATTTCCTTTGGGAAGGATCAACATACATAATAGCCAGTTCCTAGGGGGTGCTTATTAGGTCATAAAAGCCCATGGAGCTATTCAGATTCATGAAAGTTCAAGATATGGTGCTGTATAGTGTTCATTTATGTAGCACTCAAATTATATATGTATATTCTCGTGATATTTCCTTTATAACAGAACAAATCAGAATACAAAGAAATTATGCAGTCAGAGAGGTGTCAGATATACTTGTTGAAAAACAAAACATGCACATGTACAAACACAAAAGTTTTTTAACAAGGATGTAAAAATGAACCAGAAATCAAAACTTTACATGAAGAAGCCAGGAATTAGTAAGAATCAGAATGCATTGTCTGCTTCCAATCAGATAGAGACAGAATTGCCAAGAAGTGATAGAAGCTGATGTCACCGCAAAAAATCAAGAAGCATCGTCTGTGTACTCAGTGTTACTCTGGGGTTGTAATTTGCTGTTTCTGCCTGTCTGTCCTTTTTTCTGTTTTGAATAGTAACACATAGTATTGATGAAAGATGTGAAAAATTTTGTTTCTTCATTTCATCCCTCTAATTCAGTTTCAGATATGAGGTACAAGTGTATCTGGGGTGAAAAAACACCCTCTCATTAAAAGTATATGGTGGTCCTTCATGGTAATTCAGGCAGAGGCAATGAAATCCAGCTGAAATTATATAACCAATGGTAGGCAGAAACCACAAAAAAAAAGTCTTCTCAGAAAAAGTACAGAAAGAACCCATTGGGGTAGATCTAAAATTCGTAATAATCCTTTCCATCTACAGTTTTGTTTCCATGAGTTCCTAAAAGGAAACAGTTTGTATTAATGCAAGCACAGCGACAAGATCCTTTTATGCCACTGAAAACAATGATGCCCATATAATCAAGGCTATTATAAGCCAAACTATGAGTATGAGTAATAGTGTCTCTGTATCTCACTGGAATGCATGCTCAGCTGGCTTCTCTGCAGTGAAAAAATATGCTGTAAAGGGAAGAATCTACAGTAAGTGGCCAGATTTAAACTACAGTTTAGTCTTCAAAAAAATCTAACAACCTTTGGGAAATGTTGCAAGACTGATCTCTTTCCACAGGCATTTCCTTATTCATTAATCTATTTTAATTATGGTCCATGGGCAAAAGTGCAAAATTGGCCTTGATCCATAGCAGTGCTTACCGCTGTCACTTTGGGAGGTTCACAGAAGGATCAAGGATAGTAACTGTAGCAACTAAATATTTAGTCATTATTATTTCTTCAGTACCCTATGGGGTTACACTCAGCGTCATTAATAAGTGAATGTGCTCATTGTTAGCTTACCATTTCTGCTCTTTATTCTCTCAATCTCTCTTTTTCTCTCTCCGTTGGGAACTTTGCCTCTTCTTCTTTAGGAAACTGCCCTTTTCCATCCGATATTAGATTTTATAGCACCATTGGTGAAAACCTTATCGCTAAACTGATCTGCAGCAGAGTTAATACAATTAATTAATACTGATAGTGAAATACCATTAACTCGTCTAGTCCCTTCTTGGAATAAACACGAGATAATAATAATTCACCATTTTATGAATGTACCATTTTGTAAGGCTTTCTACAGACCAAAGTAGATACTGCCACGTTGTTATATTCCACATAATATGCTTTATGTGGAATGAGTTATCTATTGGTGCTTATGGATAGAAACATGGTATTTGTTTTAAATAAATGACAAATCTAAATGTATGCAGTGAGCCATATAAATATGTCACATATTTTTGCCTGATGAAAACAATGAATTTAACAATTCTACTCACAAAAATTATTTAAAAGATTTTGTGAATAAGTGATCTTGATCTTTATTGTCAGTAATGGTTAAGTTTTCTTGGCTTCTCAGCCAATGGGGCCAAAATCAGTCATTTTTGAGACTAAGGACTTGCCATGCCTGATCAAGTTGAAGAGGAGATAAGAGCTAGCCCATGAGTTACATTTAAAACTTTCGGATACTCTTGAGTGCTAGTTAGCAACTTGTTTGAAGCTGCATTCCTGTGTTGAATTCCACCCTTTGTCCTAAATCCTTTTTGCAGTACAGGCTTACTGGTTTTTTAAGCTTGTGATCATATTTCTTGACCAAAGTCCTGACTTACTACGTGCTTTTCTTTGGAGCTCAGGTCACAAACTATTTTAACCTTCAGTAACTACTTGTGGTTTTTATTCTGGTAGCGACTGTTTAAATCATCCTCAGAGTCCCTACAACATCTTTTTAATTCAATCTTTGCAATCTTTATTCTAGGGAAAAAAAAAAGAAATCAGATATCAAAAGGTGATTTCTAAGTGTGAGTAACAATAAACTATAAATAATCTAACTAATTAAAAAAAGAATTGAGTACTCTTATTTCTATCTCAGTGGGTTATTTTTCCTGGGAGCTGATGATATGCAAGAACAGAGATTTATCACTGGAAATACTACTGGGAAAGTAACTAATTTTGGATGGGTAGCGCAATGAACTTGTTATGTTGACATCTTGCTATGGTCTATGAAAAATCTTTCTCTATGAAAGGTTCTGAGTTTATATAGCTAAATCTACTCACATGGCATTTTAGAACAAAATGAGTAGAAGGTTTTCCTTGTGTATCGTATTTTTGTAAATCTCAAAGTAGGCATTCCTCATTTTTTTCCAAGTAAAGCACAATAAAATCCAGCAGGAACAGCCTGAAACCTTTCGGTTTGTTTGTTTTGCATGAAAACTGTTGCCCTTAGACACAAGAGTCAAGAAATATAGGCATATTCCAGCAGTACAATGCTTTTCAACTTACAATTTCATAAAGTTGTTCCATGTGCATATTTTTTCATGAACATTCATCAGCCATTTTCCAAAATGAATTATTTTGGTAAAACTGAAGAGGAAAGGAGGAAAAATACTACTAAAATCCAGGAACGTGCAATTTTCAAACTAAAAACCTTTTCAAGTTTGTTGTAGTCGGTAGTTATTAGACAGAAAAATTACTGCATTTGAATAAATATTTATGTATATTATAATAGCTTTCTGACTTGTATTTCTTCATGTACCTTGCAGGCAAGTTAAGAAAACAACTATAAGTCATAAATAAGACATTAAATGAACTCTGTGACAATCTTCTTACTCTATTACTTTGCTCCAGCCTGGTAATAATTTCTTTTCTTGGTTTGTTTTTTTCATGGTTTTCTTTTTTTTCTTCTCTGCAGTATGCTTCCATAAACAATCTGAAATAGAAAACCAGCAGTGAACATGAATTGAGTTTATGGTATGTGAAAATATGATCACAAAATTATATACACTAGAGGTTAAATTAATTTCTATTCCTTTCTACCAAGACAGGGGTGTATCAGAATAATTGTTCAGTCCTATTGTGGTACTCAGGTACTCAGATATTTCAAATTGATTTTAAAACTCCTGTTCTGTAGAGCCTAAAGTAAATAAAGTCTTAGGGCCACATATCTAAACTTTACATCTTCTTCTTTAGTTTCCTTTCTATTTGATGTCTTAGTTTTACTTAACCTTAGATTAAGATCTAAGTAGAAATATACTTCCTTCATAACTTCCTTTTAGATCATGTGAAGGGCTATAATATTACAGCTCCAGCATTTTTATCATACGTTTGCCATATTTTCATGAATTACACTGAAATGATCATTTTTTAGTTCTTTTTCTGCCTTTCCAGGTAACATGCCTTATCCAGAAGAAGAGTAAAACATGTTTTTAACATGACATCGCTTAAGGGGTTTGTGTGTTCTATCCATTTCTTTGAGGAGCAAGGCTCAGCTACTAGTTTGCATTTGTCAGTACCTTGCATGAGCAGAAGTTTTTTAACAACTTCTGCATTTTTGTAATTAATTTGATGATTTCAGTGATAACATTTCAATAGTGTTTATGTAGTAAGAGGCTGTTCTCCTGTTAAATCATAGGTCTTCTGATACTATTACTCAGTCTGAAACTTAACCCATTCTTTGAAGAAAATTGAAACTACTCATAACATACACAATTATTGAATTTGAACTAAGATATCACAAAATCACAATATCATGAGTTAAAGGGACCAATATTCCAGTCTTTCTTATGCTGAAAGTAATACTCAATTTAACATTAGTAAGAATGGAAACACTGGCTTCCTGATTTTTTAGTGTTTGCTCTTGCAAATATATAGTAAGATTGTCTTATAATTTCCCAGTTCCTTTTCATGTTAGAGGTTGCCTGAAAACAGGGATATTGAAAAGGTTCTGTTGGCCCTGAGCGCTCACATATCCCTTCCTGATGAACGTGTGAAAACAATATGCACAATACAGATGTCACATGAACAATATTCCTGCAGGAGACATCTATTTAAATCCATTATCCTACATTGCAACTCTCCGACAAAACATGCTTCCTAACTTTTTTTACTCTATTTTTGGATTATAAAAAACCATGCCAAAATTACATAGCAGCTCATGAAAATGACTTTCTGTCCTGTCAGGAAGATTGAAACAAGAAATCCAATGTCCTTAAATTTCTTCCCATTAATTATGAGGAATGCTTATTACATTACTTTTATGAATTTTCTAAGATTTCCTGGTAGCATTTCATCGTATGAAATGCAAGCAGTTTGCTGTACTTACATTTTGTTTACGAGTTTTTCTATTCAGATCTTGCTAATGCTCTCATTTTAATAATAACAAGATTTTGATGCCTGCTCAGTGAATTCACCCTTTCCTTTGCCTAATCTGCACGAGAGATGAAAGGGATTTCTTTGAAATGACAAGAAAGAGAACATAGTATTCCATACGTAAGGATTAAAGAAATATGCTATTTCCATTTGGAGAAAAAAGGAAGTAATTTTACTGCTCCAGTATGTATATGTCTCAGCATAATTATTTAAAATCAGTGACTCAATGTGTTACCTGTATTTGGTCAAATCGTTATTTTTACTGGGAAACTGATTTCCCATTAAGAAAAAAGTTAAAGATTTTAACATAAACTACTGCTTTAGAACAGATGAAATACAGTGTAGCTGGACTGAACAGAATTTAATAAACCTATATAGTGTGCTGTCTCCTTGGAAGATTCAACCTCTATTGGAGGCAGTATCTATCAAGTCTCTCAATTCATACAGTTCTCGCCACTTTTTATCAAAAAACAGCCAATACACAATGCAGAAGGCTAGTGCTACAAACTATCATTGAACACTGCTAATTGCTCTAAGTCAGTCCATCAACATTGTTATGTGTTTTCAAAAACATGATGATTTTGAAAACACTTAGTTCTCACTTTAGAGCAAAGACTCATTTTTCATCTTTGAAATTATCTACAATTTATGTAAAGAAGTTTTTTCAAGTTTTCCTCTTTCCCAAGTTACTTTCTGAAAAGGATTTTTTTAAAAACACACAGCTGATATAAGCATTATACTCAATTTCAATGTTATCTCTCAAGAGCAGGTGGATTTCCTTAAGAACAACAAATAACCGACCTTGTTTCAAAAAACTTTCAAATACTCTGCTACTACTTCACCTAATACTGCCATAAATTTAGTGTTGCTTTTGGTGTCACTTAACAGTGACAGTGTAGTAGCACAGAGTAAGAAAGGTTAAGTACCAAGAACTGATCAAGCAAGCAATAAAGAGGGAACCTACTGAACATCTGTAGTAATCAGACGAAATATCACCAGACAACCAGTTCTACAGTTACTTTCTTTTCATATTGAAATCTCACCCATTTTGTCAAATGTAGTCCAGTTTCTAGAAACGGTTCTGTTCATTGGTAACGTAGGCAGCTTCTGGGTGACAGTTTCTGGGGCCTCCCAGATCCAAGGTTCTGCTCATTCTTTTAAGGAAAAAAGGAAAGTGAGACTGGTCAGCACCTAGGCAAACCTCATCAGGATGCATGGGTCCTAGCAGCCCATGTCTTTTGCAGCCGCAAAACCAGCAAAACTAAACTTCCAGGGCTCTCCATGTAGTTCCCATTCTCTCCTTTTATCCTTCCTTGCTTTCTGGCAAAAAAATTCCTCCCAGCCCAAAAATACCTCTTCAGTTAAAAAAATCAGTTTTGTGTGTGCTTTGAAAATGCTCCAAACTATCTTTGCTCTTAGATTAAAAACTGACTGTAAATAGAATTTTGTATATCATTTATGACAGAAAAAACATAGTATTTTATAATACCACCAGAAAATTTTGGAGTCTGCATACTCCAAAGTAGTCACATCATTCTTCAGATAGCCCATAAAAGTGCTGTGCCATGCTTGCTTTACTTTCTGGTCCAAAAGAGCACATTTTGTTTCCTGTAGTGAGAAGTTTCATAGCTCCTCCTCTTGATCCATGAAACAGATGCACAGATACTTATGGGTATCCCTTGAATGTCACTTTAAATTACTGAGATTAGCACAGGTACCTTCAATAGTTATTGCATAGAGCAACCTCAGGCTTTCACAGTCTGTTCTTGATGTTGGATTTTTAAACATTCTAAAATGATATTACTCTTTAAGTGTTTCATTAAAATGACTGTTTATTTATATCAGCATACAGAAAAGTACAGTTATACAAAACATACATCTGTGTCCAAATAAAAACATGTGAAATTCATAAGGATTATTTTCTGGCAATGAGTGCAAATTGTACCTGGCAGTTTGTCACAGAGTTAATATCAGCAGTATTTATGTTACTGCTGGTGTCACATTCCTTGAGGTATAGAGGCATCCAAAATTTTATAATTTAATTTTGGTTATTTTAAAAATAAACATATGTAATTCTATGGCATAAAGATGACTATTAAATTCAAGCAAAGTATACACGATTTTTATTCCATTGAATTTTATTTAATAGTAAGAAAAGAATGGGGTCATTTTATTTAATGTCTTAATTTTAATTTTTAAAAATAAAACCGGGAAAAGCTATATGTAAATTTATTGGGGTAAGCAATGCATTTTTTCATCCATTATTTCTACTCCCTGAGAAATAAAACAAATTTGAAAGGTAATGATGTCCATGTAACAAAGTCCACCCAGTAGATTGAATTTCAAATGCTACAAGTAATGCCCAAGAAAAGCTGGGTAGGAGAGCCGCCAGAAATAAAGAAAAAGTCTCCTGTAACATCAAGCCCAGTTAATAAAATTTCTGTCATGCTGCTGTACTTCTGAAACACATGGAATGGCCTATGTATGGAAGTCAGCTTAAAGACCTTTCAGGAAGGTTGCATATTAAGCTGTCAGTGCACACAACACAATGTTTCAGAATGTGGGAAAAGAAGGATCAAGAGACAAATGAGAAGCAAGGATAATAGAAGCCAACAATCTCATTTTCAATCATAGTGGCTCAGTACTCATTCATTTTAACTCTTCTGCATGTTTTTATCTTTTTATGATCCAGAATTCATTAAGAAAAAACTAAGTAACGTTTTAATGGGGCGAATATCCAACCAGACTTCCACTATATAAGGTGTACACTGGGGAGACCTTATAGCAACCCTCCAGTACTTAAAGGGGGCCTACAGGAAGGGGTGGGGAGGGACCCTTTATCAGTGAGTGTAGTGATAGGATGAGGGGTAATGGTTTTAAACTAGAAAAGGGTAGATTTAGATTAGATATTAGGAAGAAATTCTTTACTGTGAGGGTGGTGAGACACTGGAACAGGTTGCCCAGAGTAGTTGTGGATGCCCCCTCCCTGGAAGTGTTCAAGGCCGGGTTGGATGGGGCTTTGAACAACCTGATCTAGTGGAAGGTATCCTTGCCCATGGCAAGGGGACTGGAACTAGATGATCTTTAAGGTCCCTTCCAACCCAAATGATTCTATGATTCTATGTTTAAATTTAGGATTAGGAAACTAAGAATTGAACTTACAGATGTTGGATTTTATATAGTTTCTTAAGAATCTACACTGCAGATGTTCAAAGTCAGGAAAGTCCTTTTATTGATTTGCTTCTTGGGATTTTAGTGGGAATTAAACACATGAAAATATTTTTATATTGATTCTTACCTTACGTCATGAAACAGATTTAAAAAATGACATAATGACATTCTGCAGTAGGATTACAAATCATACCAATACATTGGTAATTAAATGTTGATGAATTATTATGGAGCTTAGACTATATAGTAAGAATGATTTAAAAGTACAGGAACATTCTGTGATACTCTGGACTTTGGGCTGGCCATTTAAAAATACATTTAAATTCATAGTTATGACATGAGTTTTCAAAAAAGAGTAGAGTTACACATCTAACTATAATTGCATTTAAACATGTCAAGCATTTATGATTCCCTCCTTTTGGAAGGTACCACCTAACCAGAACCCCAAACTCATGATTAAAACCCAGTAAATATGCTCACTACTACGTGCCTGTGAAGTAAAGAAATATTTTGACTCTTGTATGGGTGTCTCTGTTTCAGTACCAAGATATTACATATAAAATGTTTAGCCTTTTACAGGTATTCAGGATTTAGATATTCCAGGAGTAAGTATGGAGGGCAACAGGTATTTTTATAAATGAGTTACAGGTATATGATTGTTGTGAGGCCTATGGCAATTCTACTTGTGGCTTAGGAAAAGATCTCAGGAGCAGCACAAGGCATTGCTATGTGTCAGATGCAACAGACATAAACTTCATACATTTCTAAACAACACACAAACCAGGCGTAAATACACCTATGTTCTTAATCCTAGTAGGTGGTTAGTCAGACCTGATAACAACTATCAGTTCAGTCCTCTGTTCTGTTCTTATATTGAAATATTTTTATGTATGACAAAAGATTTGTATGCAGTGTCTCATTTAAAATTCCAACAGAGCCAACAGAATAAACAATAACTATTGTTTTGTGATGGTGTCAGTTGGATTAATGAAAACAGAGTCCGTCTTCTAAGGCTACCTGCATAGGTCAGGGAAAAGAGAAATGTGTTTGGGCTAAAGAAAATACCCGTCTTGGTTACTCTCTCGGTTGCTGTTCAACTTATATCCCTATCTTTGTTCAACATACACTTTGTAAATAGCTGAAGTTAATATGCTCTGGTTCTTCTTTTCATTGAAATTTGCTCTGACCTTAAAGTGAGTCATGATTTTACTCACAATCATTCTTCTGAGCAACTGCAATTCACTCTTCACTTGTACTGTGCAGAGTGCTGTCAGTCTTGTTGTAAATGATGTTCCATATTTCTTCCATCTCACTTGGAAATATAACAAAGAAACATGAAAAAAATGGAGATCAGCTTTTCACTGAAAGCAAGCCTGAGGCTTCTTAACAGAAAAGGCTTTATTTGGCTTTCTACCACATTTCTGTTGTCTAACATGCCATGGAAGTCAGAGATAAATTAGTGGCTTTCTGAGCAAAAGAAGCCTCCCTCATATTAGCCTTAACTCCACCTCTGTTGTTCATATGCGAAAGACTGGAGTGTGGATGATAAAACCAGATAACTAGATATTTCTGTGCAAAAAGAAAAATTCTCCTTACCTCTTTATGTAAATAGTTTTCTTTTCTCTCTTCCCTTCCCTTCCCTTCCCTTCCCTTCCCTTCCCTTCCCTTCCCTTCCCTTCCCTTCCCTTCCCTTCCCTTCCCTTCCCTTCCCTTTCCTCTCCTTTCCTCTCCTTTCCTCTCCTTTCCTCTCCTTTCCTCTCCTTTCCTTCTCTCTCGTCTCTTCTCTTATCTTCTCCCCCCCTCCCCAAAAGAACATAAATGGGTGGGTGCAGTTGAAGCTCTCTCCTAAGAACTGGAAGTTGAGTTCAAGTTCAAATTCCTTTAACATACGGACTAATATGTTAAATAAAGCTTAAACATGGAGCCCTGTCATAATAAAGTGAAGTAGAAAATCTACTGTGTTCCATAAGTCTACTTTGTGTGTTTTGCTGTGTATCTAGAAGTAACTTATATCTAGACTAGTAAAAAATATGATAGCATTGGATATTACAGTAACAGTAGTATTGTCCATGGAACAGATTGAAAATAAATAGATGGGTGATATCATCTATTATGCAGCTTAGTTTCTGGTATTGATACAAAGCTGCTTGAAGATAAAAGACTGAACCAGTAGTATATCTTTTAGTTTTTATTAGTATCCTCTACATTAAAAGTTATACCATGAAAACTTTATTACATCTACAGAAAAGTCTGTGGGGCTTAGCAATGTATGTCCGACAAAGTACAATCTATCCCAACCTGCTCCATATTATGTTATGAATAATATATAAGAATGAGAGTCACTACCTATATCCTCTGGGATTCATTACGATATTCACAAGGTCTTTCATCAGAAGGGTCATAACGTTATGAAATGGATATAAAGTATCTTTCTCCATGCATCTCCATAAGCAAAAGAAATACAAACTTCCTTCGGAAATGAAACTTTACTCTGACCTCGGGGAATGACCTCAGCAGGGTGGTTGCAGTTCCTTACTGCCTTATATAATGGATCTTTATTGCGATTTTTAGCCAAATGAATTTGCCAAATTCTAATGCATAAATTAATTTCTTATTAAATTTAACTTTTCCAATGGCTAGAAGTGGGGTGGTCTATTTCCTTAACGACAGAAAAAAAACATGGCTGATCAACCAATTCAGAATTCAAGACTGAATTTCCTCAAAATTATTGATGTCTCAGTGTGAACACAGGGGAAAAAACTAGAAAAACTAGAGCTTTTTGTTCAGCACATAATCAGCTGGATAGTTCTCTACAGAACTATCTTTTTATGCGGATTTTCTAGTGGACTTTCTCCTTAGGAGTGAGGCACTTTGTACCTTTTCATTCTAAGAAAGGAAAAAAGTGCTTGGAAATATCTCACTTTCTTCAGGCATTTACTAAAGCTGGAGATACACAACCTTTCTTTTTTCTTTTCCTTTCCCCTTTTTGTGAAAATAGCAGAATAGAAAGTGAGTTTCCAGAGTCCAGCAGAGCTGTTTTAGGGAGCACAGTTAGCATCTGTAAGTGACCAGCTGAGAGATTAATAAAGCCATCTGAAATAGGAAATTAAAAACCATAGGGATAACACTATGTGGGTCTCTTTCCTACATAAAAAGAAACAGGCACATCCAGTGAGCTTTCCCTGTAGGAGGGACAAGGAAAAGGCTTTAACAGCATAAAGTGTCTTGGTTTCTATGCAGCTGCTGAAGTTTTGTAGGGCTGCCATTCTCTGACCACTTATATGTCTCATCTTCTCTCTCTTTTCTCTGTGCTGCTTCACAATGACAGAGTATTGTTACTGCTGTGAGAACCAAGCAAATATTATTAGCTTTATGTTCTGATTTTCTGCTATGGTTATACATAGTAAGAAAAGAGAAGTCTGATAGAAACAACTGGTTCCCATAGAATTTTCCAGATGTGGAAAATCCTGTGTGATCCCTTGTTAGTAGGGTCATCCACTGCCACTACACTACTTTCATATCTTCCCTTCCTTTTTCTCGCACAGTGAGACTCTGCAGAGTCAGGAAGGGACTTTTCAAATTCCTGTTACTTCTAGTAAAATTCCCTGTGGTAATATGCTCTATATCGAAAACATATTACAGTATCCCCCAAATGCAAATGATTTCTTGATTTTTAAAATTTGAACTTAACCATGTAAATAGGGAGTTGTGAAGATTCATTAACTGCTCCGCACAGCATTCTGCATATATAATATAAAGCAGTGAACATGTACTAAGTATTAATTATTACAATTAAAATGAGATAGAGACAGAGAAGGATCACAGACAAATATTCAAAAGCTAGAAATGCCTTGCCCTAAACTTTCAGTATCATTACGAAGCTTTAATGTTGTGTAAAAAATCCTTTGAATTTAATACAACTATTGTACATTCTTATTTCTAATGATCCTATAGAATTTAACATAAAAATAAAAGATAAATATAAACTGTTACTCATTAGTTCCATCCCTACTGAGTTCTAGTGGATCTTTTTCCATGAGTACATTGTCTGAGACCTTAAGTGGACTCAGATAAGCAACACTCATCAATCATGAGAAGTGAGGTGCTCTTTAAAGCCTATATTTTAAAATAGGTATTTTTCTCTAAATAATCAATTGCTGCCCACGTAACAGTGCAAAAGACTTTGCCCTGATCCCCAAAACAGTGTTTGCTTAGGGGATTCTGCACATCAGTGCCAGCTATTCTCTGATGTGAAGAGGGAAACACTGTTGGTGAAGAAGCAGAACAAGGTATATGACAGGTCACGAGTCATTGCTGTTGCAGGAGGACGGATACCTGTGCTTAGAACTAGGAAGAAAGTAGATTTAAGATCAGGTCTATTTGCAGGACCTATCCACGGACACGTACTACATAGCGTATATGAGAAATAAAACTTGCTCTGTAATTTATGCACTAATGTTAGGTAAGGTTTGGACTATATCTTGAGTTGAATCGTTAGTACCTTGTGTGGGTAAGTTTCAGGAACTCATTCACAAAATATGCTGTAAGAGTTATCAGTAAGGGTCCTCAGAAATATGAACACAATACATACTTGCAATTTAGGAAGGAGTCTGAAGCTAGATGGACAACGGTGAACAGCACAAAATTTTGTATCTGTAAGGCTGAAAGTATTGTTATTCTATAACTTATTGATGACTTAGTCATATTTTTTTTCTGGGGGCTTCTGTAGGCCCCAAAACTTTGAAGTCTGATGTTCTTGGAATTAATATTTACATTTTCTGCTTTGAATATAGATAAGATATTACATACTTATATAGTGGCTGCCAAATCACAGCATTCTAAAGAAAGCTTGTAAAGGCTTGGAAAATAAAAAAAATCTGTATCGTCATTGGTTTCTATACAGCTTTGTTTTTCAGAAAAAAAAAAAAAAGCTATTATATACACTTTGAAAATGGCTACATTTATGCTAAATATGAGTGATCCAGATTATTGCAGGTGGCAACTCAGAGAGGGAAATAAAGGGCTGTAATTATAGTTATAATTATGCATAATGATATGCAGACTACTACTTTAATACGCAGCTCCTTCATTGTGCAAATGGGGCACAAAACACCTTTGTCTCCTTTGGGACAGACAGAATTTCATCTTGAATGGGTCCTTTGAGGAACAGTTGGGAGATATGTAAATAAATACTGGACCATTTATTTGCCAATGTGGACATTACGGTCTTTTTTTCTTACTAAAATTAATGCCATAGCATAGTCTCCTTGAGAACATGACATAACAAGAAGGATAATTTGTCTAGTCCCAAAGGTGACTTCTCAAACACTGTTAAAAGAAAAACTGCTGCAGGGATAAGGAGGCATAATGAGGCAGGGAAGCCAAATGAAGCTCAGCCCACACACTACAGCATGTTTGATTTAAAGGGTGAGTTTTCAGCTTTCCTGTCAGAAATTCTGATCACATGAAAACAATGTGTTGAATTTCTGGATCTTTCCTCCCTCTTGCCTGAATGCAAGAGGATTCACAGCTTTTTCATTATAAAACAATTTCCTTTGGGAAAGATGAAATGTGTCTACCATTGATATTGCAGTGGTCCTAACGGCTGCTCCAGACTCAGACCCATTTGATAGCTTATTGGGTCTGCAAAAAAACAGAAGAAGATAGTGTGTCCTCCTACAGAGCTCACTATCTCATATTATTTTTGAAGTAAAAAGTAAATTAAGACTTTAGCTGCTAGGTACTACACGTTGTCGCTACACAAGGAACTGTGGCTGCTTAAAGTCAAGGAAATTCCGGTAGAATCAGCTCATGACCATTTTTCTGTACAGTTAGTATGCTCAAGACCATGGTTCCCATTAGGCTAGGAAAGGAGATTGTGCCTTGATATACCAGGTATAAGTATAATTTGGAGAACCTGGGACATCTTTATAAGGGCTGTAACTAACACTTGTTTGAGAGCACACTTCCTGAAATATTCCAGCCTCACAGGTAATAAGTGAAATTATCACCTCCATTTCATTGAAGGTCATGAACCTCACAAACTTTAATCAAGGTCCTTTGGAACTAAAGGAGACTTTTCACTGTGCAGAAAGTGCCTCACAAAGTCAATATCCCCTACATGCTACATATGATTGCACATGACATATCTGATTGGCAGTGCCTAGGATAAGATTTTACCTATAAAGGGTAGCAGTGAGCTCAGACAAAATGTAAAGCAAAATATACTTCAGAAAAAACTCCTGCAGAGTCCTTAAGAAACTATCTGGAAAATCTCATCTTTTAGCTTTTAGAGTTTGAGACAGCATGGCATCTTCAAATGAAGATCCAACTGCCATGAAGTTTAATAAAACCTAACTGTTAAAGGACACACACCAAGAAGGTCGAAATGTAAAAGACATCACACTCATTGTTCAGAAGAAAAAGAAAAGTCTTTTAGTCAGCAGAGACAGAGAGAAACCTTTCTTATATTCACAGAACTGTACACAATGTCATAATGACAACTTAAAAAAATCTCAGCTAGAATTTTAACTGATTTATTTTGATTTCATGATTGCTAATGTATTTTATTCTCGCTCCACCTTTCTCATGTATTTTCACCTATGTGAGCTGAAAGGTAACCAGTGCAAGATTGTAATTTTCTCTCTTTTTAAAAATAAAGACAACTATCCTGGAAACCTGGTCTTCCAGCTGTTAAAGAGTAAAGAGATCTCCATCTGCTGAGATGACTCGGTGGAACAATCTCCATTTAGTTCGTCCTTCCAAAGTCAAGAGTGTGATTATTCTATAATTCTCTCACCTGATTAATTCTTAACTATGAACATAATTACACTCTCCAGAAGGTAAATCACTCTTATAAATCAGTTGCTGCTGACAGTTCACTCTTCTGCACTCTAGCACACTGCAGCAAAGTCAGTCTGAGATTGTAGAAACAGATGATTGTTAAAACACAGATTTTGCAGAAGGTCTACTCATTAATGAATTACAGGCAACATGATACTGCAAGAAAAAAAAAAAAAAACAAAACAAAAAAGAGAAAAAAAGGACAGAGTAAGGGACTTATAAATCCTTCAGCTACTGCAGAAACCTTTTTTATCACCAGAATGAACAAAGAAAGCAGTCCCTGCTGCAAGCTGAGGTGAAGAGACCACTTGACATTTATGAACTTTAATCTACTATTACCTTGCCAAAGGTGGGCTTGGAACTGGGACTGGCTTTGAACAACAAATCGAATGAAAATATATCCAGTGAAAAAACTGTACATATTTCTCATATTCCATCCCCTCCCGCCCCAGATTTAGCAAAGACATTTTTTCCTGATTCTAGCTAGTGATTAATTTATGCCCTAACACATGAGTTTTAATAACACCATGTGACTGCAGCTCCCAATTGTATGAAAGGCACTCCAAGGGGCTTCTCTTCACATGTAGGAAAGGTCAATCTTTAATAACATTTTTTCCAATATTTCTCCATTTTTTTCTCAAGTAGCTATAGATTAGAGCCGAAGCTTTGGCTTAAGAAATCAGAAGTTTTTAGTCAGGTTTTCTGAAACATCCAAGACAAGAAGAAAACCTACATTATCCCATTATAAATGGAGCAACAGCTCCCACTGCCTAATTTTGGATGGTGGAAGAGTTTGATACATTTGAATCCTAAGTAATGTCTTCGCAAGTCACAGAGGGGCAAACCGGCTTGACATAATGATAGATACTGAATTCGTTCTGGCCTTGAAATGATTTTTTTTTTCCCCATAGGAGAATATGTATTGACCTTTCCTGAATAACCTTATATATTTGTTTCCACAGTATCAGTGAGTTCCATGGAGTGATTTGGATAAATGCAATATATTTAGCCTTTGGCAAATAAATACTCTAATTTACTGATGACTCAACTTTATTATTTTAGAAAGGATAGAAAAAATTCTTATGATAAATCTTT
Source organism: Fulmarus glacialis (assembly GCF_000690835.1). Classification (NCBI taxonomy): domain Eukaryota; kingdom Metazoa; phylum Chordata; class Aves; order Procellariiformes; family Procellariidae; genus Fulmarus; species Fulmarus glacialis. Next base: position 25,111 of record NW_009222675.1, read on the forward strand.
TGTATCTTAGCATTTGATGTATTATTCACTTTATTGCATCTTCTTTCTGTCTAAATAATAGGCTTTAAATTCTCTTTGGATACAGAAGAAATGACTATCACGAGTGCTTGTAATTGTTTCTGGTTCCTTTTCCTGGTCCTTTTGGATGTCTTTGGTTTCCCTAGTGAAGTGAAAAATTACTATGAGATAATGAAACCTTCGAAAAATATATTTCCAAATAACTGGGCCAGAATTACTCTTGAAATCAATGACACTACGTCAGGGATGAATTTATTATCTTACATTTATTCTTTGTGCATAAGTCCACTATCTCAAAACCATACTTTGAAAAGGAAATGTAAAATAGATGTGCCACATTTTCAGCTAAATCCATGGATCTATAACATACATAGCTTAGAGACAGACTTCAAATGAGGCTTGATACACAAGCAATAGGTTAAAGGAGATATTTTTAAAGGATGAAATTCTATGCAATTAAAAAAATTCAAACTTTCCAGACTTTATTTTCTGTCTTTTTATATTGCTTTTACACAGTTCTATTTAAACTCCTTTAATTGGCTAAGGGATGAAAGTTTAAGGAAAAAGAGTGAAAAATCATCTATTATCTGCATCGGATTAGCTCCCACCAGCTTTCTCATGTACTGGAGGATATCTTCTTTAACTCCTTTCTGTACCCTCTTGCCATACTTGGCTCTGAGCTCTACACTCCTGAAAGCAAACTGGTGTTGTCATAGCTGGCTTAGTTCAGAATTGCCCTCTATACAGTACTAGAGCTACTTCTTCACTTTAGTGTAGATACATATTTAGCTTATATATGGGTTTACTTAACTAGACATTTAGTCATAACTTGTTCTGAAGATCACTCTCTGTTGTACAGAGCAGCTCTGTATAGCACATGTTGAAAGAATTGTGAATGTGTAATCCTCCAAACCTTTATATGATAATGCTCTTCAGTTTTGTTCTTGATCCTATGTCATTTCTGAAATCTCCCATTATTCCCAAAAGCAGAAAGAAAACTTGATGAATCTCCTACGAAATTCCTAAATCGGGTATTGAACATCCACTTGTCTTATTATGTTCAGAATACAGTTCATATTTTATCTTTTTTTTCTCTTAGAAAAGAAAAAGACATTTTTGCAAAGCAGTCGCTCACTTTTATTCACATAGCTTTACCTTACAGCTAAGGTTTTGTCTCTACACTCAACTTAAATATTTTATGTGGGTGGGAGGTTTCCATTAAACCAACATACTTACTTCTCAATAAGGTTAACATTGTAAAACCAAACCAAACCAAACCAAAACAGAAACACCACTCTTTTTTTCTTTTATTTGAATGATGCATTATGCCAGAAAAGGACAGATATGAAACTTCTTTGCAAAAGCAAAGGTATGAACTGCTCCAAAACTAACGTGATCCATAGTTCTTACTTAAACTTTTGTTTTCCAAGCTACAAGATTTGTTCTTCCTATAGTAGAATACACTACTCAATTTGATCAATATTCTGTGAAATAAGATGTCGATAGAAATCCATTTCTTCTTTCTTAGCATGTCAATCTTTGGACATATCTTTTCCAACTTTCAAAATCTGTAAATGAAAACAAGACCTTTAATCTTTCTATTCCATAGTTTCTTTAAAATGTTTTGCTTCCTCTTTTCACAAACTTTGCCTGTTTCCACTAAAAAGGGTATAACTGCAACATAGAAAAGAGGCTGTGGTAAAAAGCTAGATAGCAAGTATAGTTTTGACACAACTGCTATCTTGTGATTCCAAATGAAAACTACTGAAGTTAACAAATTCTTGAAACCTGCCAAGCACTCTACTCTTATGGGACTCTTCCATCTGCTCTCACCAAAGGAATGAAGCTGTTTTTAGTTCTTATAGCCAGGTTTTAGAAGTCAGTAACACAGCTATGAAAATACAGTAATTTGCATATTTTTTGTCTTATATATATACACACTTAGATTCACATAGATGTGCTGTGACTCTGTCTATAGACCACTACTTTCATTTAATTATCTGTAGACACAATGCAAAGCAAAATATGCATAGACATAATGCAGCCAAATTCTCACAACCTTTGAAATTATTTAGATCTAGGATTAATACAGATATGTACACTCCTGAGAGGCTCAAATTTGCATTCATACTTTTTTGCAAAAAGAGGTATCCAGTTCCAAGGTTTTCATACAGGCCCGTCTTTAATTAGAAAACAAATCAAGGTGAGCAAATCCCTTAGCCCGCTTATGCTGTTGCACACTACAGTGGTTTGAATGGTATTTTATAAACCATACCTGACTTATTTTAAAGTTCTATGATACCATATGTGCTGCACTCACTTGACAGATGGATATTGATATTTGTTCTCATCTGCATGAACACTAGCTGAAGAATATGCAAAACTCCTAATGATATCAAAGCTGTGCCAATTAAGATCATATTCAAGCCTCTGATGAAACCTGATAGCATGTTTCACAAGCTCCACTTCGTAATTTTTCATTGTGATTTTGATATATCATTTGTCGATACTATGTAGCTAAAATTAAAATTAGTACAATAGACATATCATAAAAGTATATCCAAAGACTTTATTCCTCAAAAAAGTTAATTCTAAAGAATAGTCAAACCACTAAGACACAAAGGGAAAATATAAAGGAAAACTGTAATGTAGGTATGTATAAAAAGTTAAGAACTAGATTGGAGTTTTATCCACTTCCTGGTGCTAAGGAAGTTGTTATATTCAGAATTTAAAATGAAAAAGTGCCTTTAAGGGTAAATATGAGAACAAACCTCAGACACAGAGGTGTCTTCCCCACAGGGGAAGGTTTGTGACAAAGAGGAACTTCAAAAATAGAAGGTCAGATTCTGCCCCACACTGTCTAAAGTATTTTTCTGATATGGCAAACCAGTTTAATGCTTTATTATACTGTGTTTAAATCTCAGTAACTGAGGAAGTATGTTATACTGGATAATGTGGTAGGGAATTCACATCCTTTTCCTGACTCAGCAACCAGGCAGCGTAGGACATTGACAGGCAGTTCTGGAAAAAAGTCTAGGTATCACTCTGCAGACAAAGCAGATGCTTCCTTCTATTGTCGTCTTCTCCTTTCACTAGAAGTTATTTCTCTTCAGCAAAGTAGGTGCTATACCCACACATCGGTAAAAAATTAATTAATGGCTTAGGGTAAAGTTCTTTGGCTTAGTATAGAGTGAAATATGGGCACTCGTTCCCTTCTGATGACTGCTGGAGAGATGATAATCTATAGACAAGAACAAAGTAGGCAGCGATGAGTAGTAATTTTTTTCATATACCACAGCAAGAGTGATCAACTGTCAATTCCCTCAAACAAGATACTTTTCCCCTCTCTGTGTCCCAGTTTAAAATGAGGATAATGAAAGCTTTTTTTTAAAAGAACTCTGAGAATTATTGGTGAAAATTACTGTAAAAGAACAAGATATTATTATTTCATTTAGCCATACCTTTTTGGCAGTTAATGGTAGTTACTAAATCAGATACTGAGAAACTGATGACATCCTTGTTATCAGATTTATACAAGAATTAACAGGGACACTAGATCCCAGTATATACATGTATTATGTTCAGTTGGCAGATTTATGCTACAGCTATACTATGTATTATAGAGTAGGGAAGAAATCCCACATTAACTACAAATTTCTTCTGTTTTGTTTGTGGTACCCACACCGGAGTTTGATTAGACCTAGTGTGAGCACTCTTTTACAACACATGATGCATATACACATTGAAACAGTGGCTCAACTGTAAACATAGGCATAAAACCCCAAAGACTTTCTGATACAGAAAACGCACTTTGTTACTGAGAGGCAGAGAGAGAGAGACTCTAGAGATGAAAAAAAAACCCTCTAGCAAAGCCTCTACGCTCATATTCAGGTCAAACTATTCAGATAATTACATAAACACTGCTGAGTTTAATTCCGGTACTTGTCCCTCTTCCTGTTCCTATTCTCTATTTGCTCCCCAGCTACTCAACCCACTAAAGTGTACCATTCTCCTATTTGCCACAAGAAATCTTTTCCAGAGAGGTCGCTTAGCCTTTCCAAAACATGAATTCATTTATGCAAAAATTAGATTCTAGGAAGACCTGGTAACTTTTCCAAGTGCCTTCAAAATTGAACTTCATATCTTAACAGGTTCAGAAAATTCCAGGTGCCTAACTACTATGGTATGTCTGCCTATCTGTTAAATAAATTATTCTAAAACCTCCAAAAAGCCCATAGTTGAAGTCCTTGTAAACGTTAGTGAACAAGTTTGCACAATGTTTATCTGGGAAAAGTAAATAATATTTCCAGTGTAGGTTGTAAACTGAGATACAGAGAAGCTAATAAAATAGATTTATAGAATTAAAATAAATTTATTTTCCATAATGATACATTTGGCTTGTGGAAGAAGAAAACATACCTGAAGCTTTCTCAATCCCAGTGTAGGACCTTAGTCACAAGGGTATTCCATAGGATCACCAAACAAACCCTGGAAACAGGACCTAAAAAAACCTTTGTCTTTTTCCACATTGAATGTTGAGTTATGTGATTACTCTTCCTCCAGAATATATTAGGGAGGGAAGAGGGAGTCTAAAGCAAAATTATCCATCTTCAGAGACTTGGGAGAGACAGAGAGGGAGAGACTCTTTAGGTCTAGAAATGTTTTTACTTCCATAGTTTCTAAGAGGAATGCAAGAATCACATTGGCACTTCAGATTACCATCCAGGAGCCAAATGAAAATATGAATCTCTAATCTGAACTTTTATCATCTCAACAAAGCATGAATCTTTCTGATTCAATTTGTAGTCAAAAGTTGAGAAGGGAAAGGTAGTGAGCTACACAGTTGTTTATTGAATTTCTACTAGCAGAATTTTACATCTTTATATTCTATAAATGTTCATAAATATCTTTTTAATTCAACACCTCAGTGTCCCTCAGTCTGTTTGCAGAAGGGGTCCACATATTCTGTGCTAGCCTTCATTGCTTTCCCACAGCTATGTAGCTTCCTGGTGAGTGTCTCTTACTATCATGCTTTGTACTATATCCACAGGATATGAAAGACATTATACTCATGCACATAATAATTCACATATAGAATAGAAATCAGGTGGGAAAATGCTAGTCTGAGATAGATAGATTCTGAGTAGAATTCTACATTTTCAACTTCATTGCCTGCTTAACTACTGGCTGTTCACTGGAGCATTTTAAACATAATAATTGGACACAACACAAAATTGTCATTCTACCAACAAAATGTGAGATATAGATTACATTAGTGACAACACAGGTGAGACTGTTCAGTGTAAATGAAGTTCAGAGAGCGATAAAGACATGTAATCATACACTTTGGCATATATTGCATATATGAAATACTTTACAATAACTATACTTAACACAGAAGTATTATCTAAGCTTATTTAATAGAAACAGGAATGCAAAAAACCTCGTTTTGTCTTTGATTTCCCCATATACTTAAAGGGCAGCAACTGTAAATCTGAATAATTTTTTTTTTAATGTCATGATGTTTCCAAGGCTAAATCCCATTATTATTATTATTGATTTCCAGCAGCCACTTTTTTAATTTAAATGTAAATCTTTTCAACTCTATCCTTTGTATTTAGAGCTGCATCTCTTTATATCTATCCTCAGCACTGTCAAAAACTCTTTCTCTAAAGAAGGCGAATCAATAACAATTTACCTTGTAGTATTGTGCTAGCACATACCTTTAATACATGGATTATGTCCTTTGACTCACACCTTGCTATAATAAAAATGTTTTTGGAATGGGTGAAGATCAGATTGGATAGTGCTAGCACTCTGGCATAATAACTTGTATCTATTTATAAAATAAGAAATAATGGTAAAGCAAAGCCTGTGCCAGAGAATGATAATTTAAATAGATATACCTGCAGATATATAGGTGCAGAAACTAGAAATTCTAATCAGTCAGCATAAGCAGAAATGCAGTTCTCTGTTCCATTCTTATATGCATTCATTTAAAATCAGAAATTAATTTTACTAGGAATTCCGACAACTGTGAATATTTCACTTAAAATATTCACTAGCAGATGGAATGATAAAGTCAAATCCATTTGACCATACATTTTTGATACCACTCCAAAAGCTTAAAAAGTTATTCAGTGTTTGATACCAGCATTCTGTTTTTCTTCCAGGTCCTAAAGACCTCCAAAAAGCTACAAACAGTTATGATTACCTAAGCTTTGCTCTTGTTATGGAAATGTTCCTAATCTTTTGGAAAATTTCCATTTTCTGTTTGCAAAAAGAAAACAAATAGTAGGATGTTAAAGAACAAGTCATAGAATAATTAGCAGATCAAGATGTGAGTAATTTTCCACAATACCACTTTCTCTGCATAAAAAATATGAATCTTTAAAAACCTATTCACCTCCTAGATGATGAATCTCAATAACCCAGTAGTGTTGATTTAGTTCTCACCAGTGCAAAACTAAAAGTGTAACTGGACAGGTAAGCTAACTGCATGAGGAATCACAGTGCTCTTAACTGGAGCAATTTCTTATTTTCCACTGTTTGTTAACACTTTGAAATATTGGATTTCTTATTCATATGTCAGGGATTTTGTTTATTTGTTTTGTTGGGGGGGGGGGTTAATGAAATTGGAAATACCAGCACGTTCATTTCAGGATTCTAATCTGGAATATCCTGTTTCTCTCACAAAGTTTACTGGATTTCCCAAGTCTTGAGGAATGCAACAAATGCTGCTGCTTTTTGAGAACTCCTGTTGAAAAATGGCAGTTTTCCTCAACATCTGGGATGCGTTTGCCGTAATAAACATAACATGAGTGAAATGCTGCTTTTTTTTCAGTAGTTAACTAACATTTTTATTATATTTTGAAGGAAGAAAATGTCCAGACAGTTTTGCTGTAGACTTAAATTGAAGTTCTTCTAGTTTTCAATATGCTAGCAGGACTGTCACCACATATAATGTTGTGACAATTTTTCACTTGTAAGCCATTTAATAAAAAGACAAAAATTACCAGCAAAAGCATCTGTGAACAATTTATGCCAAAGTACTGTGGACCAAACTTTTCCAAATATTGTTATTACTGCTACAAAAAGAACACCAAATTTGAGTGGAAAAAACCTAAGCAAGTAAAACCCACAAAAATAAAATAGGAAAAAACATAAGGTGGGAAGAGTGACCTTTTTTTTTTTACTCTTTTGACACTTTTAAATTACATATTTAACCTGATGCCACTGATGTAATAGAAACTTAAGTTCCCACTGAGGGCAAGCGCAGGTTTCCGCAGGAACAGTATCAAGGCTCATGTAGATAATATCTTCATTAGCTTGGCTGTCCTGGAAAACAATAAAGCTTACATAATCGCATGCACATTTATAGCAAATTCTGTACCCTTTTGTTCTGGGTCTGCCCAGGACAGAGTTAACTTTCTTCATAGCAGCTCATATGTTGCTGTGTTTTGGATTTGTGGCTAAAACAGTGTTGATAACACACCAAAGTTTTGGGTTTTGCACAGCCTCAAGGCTTTCTCTTTTTTTTACCATTCTGCTTTCCCCTCCATGCACCCCCCAGCAAGTAGGCTGGGGGTGGGCAAGAACTTGGGAGGGGACACAGCCAGAACAACTGACTCAAATTGGCCAAAGGGATATTCCATACCACATAAAATCAGGCTCAGCATAAAAAAATGGGGGTAGGGGTAGAAATGAGTTGGGGGGGGTTGTCTTCCAAGGTGGCCACTGCTCAGAGACTGGCTGGGCATAAGTCTGCTTGTGGGAGGCAGTTGCCTTTGCATCACTTGTTTTTTTCTCTTTCCTTCACTTATTAAACTATCTTTATCTCGAGCCATGAGTTTCCTCACTTTTGCTCTTCCTATTCTCTTCCTTATCGCGCTGAGGGCAGGGTAGTGAGTGCTGGCTGGTGTGAACCCACAACAGCATTGAGTAAATTCAACCAAATTTGATACATCCTACATCCCCAGAAGTTCCTACAGTTTCTGTACAAAGACGACCTTGCTAAGACGATCTCTATTGACAGAGGGGCTGCAAAAGGAACTCCTTTCTTTTGAGTTGTAAAAGAATCTACATAGCACCACAAGTGTAAGACCCAGACTACAGGAAACCAAACTTCCTTTATCTCTTTTCTGACACTATACCCTGTGTATTTGCAGTAATTTCTCCCACTTACACTATTTTTGCTCTAGAATAGTTTCTGGTCATTTCTACATTGTAGGGCTGCAGATGGGATGAAAGGAGCTTTAGAAGAATTAGTTTAGGTTCAACAGGAGCCATAGTATGCAGTCCACTACTTTGCATGTTAAACTTGGGATGCTGTGCTCAGAACAGGAAACAACATGATTGCCATTTGATACCAGACATTTATCTCAGGGCGGAGACACTCGTAGATCCCCATTTCTCCACTGTGTCCAAGCTGCAGGGACAGATTTATGTAATAACTCAGAGTATTGCAGAGCCAAGTTGAAATGATATTTCGAGCTCCTTTGTAGTAGTGCAGTATTACTTGCATTTGCTTTTAATTGCATTTAGTTACTGAGTAAACTAAAATATATTTAAATTTATCTGTTCTCACCTGTGACATACTATGCTTTCTGATAGAAATGTATTGTCACTTGAAATGGAGGTGTCAGGCTTATTCAGGTACGATGATAATGTAATTAAGTCATCTAAAGAGATCAGAAGAGGAGAGGGGAAAAGAGCTGACCAAGAAATACAGTCTGTGAAAGGTAATAGTGCCAAAAGGAAGAACACAGAAATCACCAAAATGTGACAGACTATGGGTCCGTCTCTTCACCTTGTAGCACAGAAGGTGGAGGGATGCAGACAGTGGCTAGTTCTACAGTGAAAAGCCAAAGCGGTTTCTTTCCTATCATTCCTCAGTTAACAGCTGACTTACATTTAGGTGCCAGTGTATGCATCCATTCTGAAGGTAATAAATATCAAATATATTTCTTTAGCAAAACTAAAACCAAACCAAGGGTTTGAAGGAAACTATTTCATAAGGAATTCTTCTTCACTGGTATGCATAATACCAGACACCTTGTTATTATTTACTAAGTAGATATGCATGACTGGATAGTTCTGGAAAAGTTATACAGCATGTACTAGAGGAAAGGGCAAATAAGGCTGAGTACATTATGAATATTATATTGTAAGTGTCTAACAAGAATAGGTTCAGAGCTCAGTCAAGTCATTTGGAAGGCTTTGGTTTAGGGGCAGAATGGTTAGCCAGTAAAAGAAGAAACAATACAGATTTCAGAGGCAAAGCTGACAGTGTGAAAGACAGTATAAAGATTTTAAATATTTTGTGATGTTATCCTGTAACAGCTGAGAATAGCAAAAAATCCTGTTTATCATCTGCAGTATTCCTTACCTTCTCCACCTCAACTACATCATAATTAGAAGAGGAAGAATCTATGAGGATTACTGTGGTCACTGTTATTTTCTCCTAATTCTTACATTAAAATGCCATTTTGACAGTAGTAAATTTTCCTGGAACATGCAGAAGCCACTAGAGGTTCAGTTCTGAGAGATTTTATAGCCTTTATCAAATTTTATATGTATATATACAGGTACTGTGATTATAATATAATAAATTATAGTGAGTATTTCCCAATTCTATCAGTGGAAATGAAAAACTTAGGACCCTCAGAAAGAAGGTTATAAAATAAAAAGTAATAGTATGGGAAACAGAGGAGAGGTCCCAAAATCACTGAAGAAGTAGATGGCAGAATGCTTTATAGCTGCTTGAATTAAGACAAATATATTTTTCACAGTCTATTGCAGAGGCAGAGGAGGGATATAACCCTTTGTTTAAGAGTAGACCTGAAACAAAGCACTATACACTGTCAATATCCAGCCTTAAATCTGAAGTACTGACAGTGAAAACTCTGTAGGCATGTAATGTAGCTACCTTTTATTTACTACACAGAGTAGACCCGAAGACACTGCTAAATTGGATCAGGTGATAGGAAGAAAAATTGAAAAGGTAAAAAGATCAGCAAACTAGAAAAATGAAATTGAAAGAAAAAACATATAAAAAGGGAGGAACTAATAAAATAAGAATTTCCTCACACATCTTTGCACTAAGCCTTACATTAGCTGCTACAAGGTTTCTATTTTTCATTTATAAAAGGTAATACTTCACAATTTGTGGGAAAAAAATATTCTTTTTTTAAAGTAGAATGTCCAACGTGTGAAGAGAGGCCACAACAGGCCTGTGGCAGATTATATAGGAAAAAGATATGTTCTTGTCACTGTCATTTTGCTGGGGAATAGAGGCTGTTAACAATGTGAAATAGTATTTTATAACTTCAGAATAAAATCAGTGAAATGGAAAGAAAACATGGTGAAAGTCAATAGAGATAACAGAGCTGCTGATTTGCCTGCTCATTTACCCTTTGCTGGATGGGACAGGATGCATATGCTGCTTTGAATATTCCATTTAATTTACTGAAATCATCAATGTCTTGTACAATGACTTGCAAGAAGGTAATGAACTTATTCTATAACCTGTTCTTTAACTTGTAAATGCATGCAGCATACAAGAGATCTGGAAAGACAGCAGGTATGTCTAGGGCGGGTCTAAGAGGTTCAATCATTTCTTATGTATCTCATAGAATGATACTGATTTTGGAAAAAAATTGGAAACAAAACCAACCTCAACATTTCTGTAAGAACATGAGATACATGGTAATATCACCAAGATTCAGCAGAAGGAAGAATACCACCCATACCCATCCTTCTAAGTATGAAATGCTCAAGCATCCCTAAAGAGAACAAAATTGGAATAAGTGCAGAACATGTGAGAAATTTATAAAAGATTATTTCAATATTATCGAAAATTGCAATCTAGAAATTCCCACTTAGCTGCTGCAGAACCTTTAATGGTGCCTAGGCTACATCCTTGTCTCATTTTTTGACTGTCCAATATCTTTGGGACTGGAGTTGCACTTCTGCACTTGCCCAGTGGCACTAGTTTGGGCAGTTAAATACCTAGTCTGGCAGAGTGTCAGGTTTGGCTTTCTCATGAAGTGGAAGCTGAGGATCTACTCATTTCTCTTCTTAACTTAGTGTTCAAGGGAAGGTAATGCTGCTGTTGCTTTCTCCACATTTGTTTCATTTTTTCCCAAAATTTTAAAACAAAGAAAATGTAAAAAATGAGTTAATAAAATATGCTAATGGCATAACAGCTTGATGGTTTGGAAAATACATATATGGATCCCTATATTCAGAAGTGGGTTTTGACCTATGGACAGAAACTTAGATCTGACCACTTACATTGTTTGAGAAAAAATATAGTGTGTTTCCAACTCTAAATGCCTCTTGTGTTCACAAATTTTCAAAATTATTTTGCTATAAGTCTGTGAAGAATATGTTAAATCAGATTATAGTACTATTATTATACTTTTCTAATTCCTTGAGACTTCTCTATAGTTAGAGATAATGCAGATTGCTTCACTACAGAAACTGATTAAGTCTTCCTTAGATGAATTTTACTTTCTAGCAGTCTCTAGTAATAAATAAATACATCCTTCTTTTTTTTATCATGGCAAAAATAAGTAGTTTCAAGACAAATATTAATCAGCTGGTGAACCCCAGTATTATTCACTAATCCATGCCATATCCAATCATTCAAACATCAAATGCTACAGAATTATTCTTTTACTACTTGTTATTCTCAAAAACGATATTATTTTTTATTTGTGTTTTCATTACCTGAATGCAATATAGACCTGTGTTAGAAATAATTACTTAAAACCTTGCACCTGCAAGTACCTTCTCTTAATGTGGGCAAATAAATTGAGATGCAGTCATCCTGTAGCCCAACACCATCAGAAGAATGTAGAAGAACCATCTCCCTCAAAAACCTAAATTAATGTAGACAACCAGTATGCTTTGTGTAGCTACATGATTTGGAAAAAGGAAAGAGGGTTAAAGGGTGAGAGAAAAAATAAGCATTCCTATAGTATAATATATATATAGAATTGACAAACAAACCAAGGCTGCCTAAGTTTAGAAATAATACAATTGGCATAAAAGGGTTAAACACTCTCATGTAACTGGGTGCAGAGCCAGGGAAATGTTGTGATACAATAGAATTATAAATTAGGTGTTTGTTCTAAACTTGTTCTAACACATGAAAAGAGTACATTCTGAACACTAAGTACTTAACAACTAATGCTGACTCAGATGATTGGTAAATATGTCAGAAAGAAAATATAACTGTTAAGTTATATTTTCAGTGTATGTCAGATGTCCTTGATAAAGGCACATGAATCCTCTCAAGTGAGTGGCTTACTTCACACACACACGCACGCATACACACAGAGAGAGAAAAAAGGGCAAACCAAAATCTCCTCTTCATTCAAGGCAGGAAGCTGTATCCAAAGGATAGTTCCAAGAATGCAGACATGCATGAGAAAGAACCATAAATTAGCAGGTGGAAAGAATGGCAGACAAAGGGCTATTAAATGATTTTGTGATAGCTAACTTCTCAATAGAGTGGAGTGAAACCAAAAGCTCTGTGAAAGCATTCATGCATGGAGAAGATGTATTTTTGAGAGAGTTGTAGTTTGGGGGTGGTGGGTGAAGCGGGCATTAATTAGAGACTGTTGCCAGGCAAAATACATGAAGTAAATTCCCTTCTGATGTGGTGTTTCAATGTACAGACAAAAAGTCCAGTCACCTCAAAGACATTGCTATAGTCCCTTCATTACTGTATAAACATGTATTAGTAATGCCACTGAAGCGGTTATACATCCTGAACCTTTTAATGGGGGCGGGGGGGGGAGGAAATCATTACAGGAGCAAGGAGAAAGGGAAGGTGAAAAAAGATGGAAACACATTAAGATGCCAGAATGTAAATAGTTTCATCTCTCCTGAGCCTCTTATGCATATATATAAAGTAAATGTAGTCTCTCATTGAAGCCGGTGATCTTATCTCATGTTTTCAGCAGGCCAGTGCAGCCCCAGAGGCACACAAAAAATTAGCGCTCATTGCTGTTATCTTTTCTTACCTAAAGAAAATGCAGCATTGATGAATAAGAACAAAAACATTGTGCCTGTCTGATAAGACAACATCCCTCCCAGCACTCTGTCTCTGTAAAGTGCAAATGAACACACTGGAGAAGGAAGAATTGAAAGTCTCAGTTTGGGGGTAAATTCTTTGAAATTCTGAATATAAATAATTTGAGGTAGGATCAATAAAAGCCTAAAGCTACAAACCTTTGGCAAATCATATCCAAGGCATCCAAAAGGTGAAGTCACCTACATCAGCAGTACATTCTGAAAATTCTTAGTACCTCCATCTGATATTCACAAAGCAAAAGTAAAGACAAAGACAGACTGGGCCAGCTGTAGATTTGAAACTGTAATTTGTGTTTACTGACAAGAGCTTTATGGTCTACCTTTTCGAACTGAACCTCTACCTTTAGACAGAAAGGATTAGAGAGCAGTAGCAAGAATGATTTGCAAACACGTAGCTGCATTTGTTGACATGACATGACTCATTAAAGTCAGTTTCATTGCTTTTATTCTTATTTTCTATCAATACAAATTTTCATGGAGTTCAAAAGAAAAGGCAATATAGAGAAATTATTTTTTCAAGCATGTGAGAAAAAAGTCTTGCTGAAGGAAAACAGAAACATTTCTCTTTCTGCTATTCAGTTTTGCTGTATTCACGTTTATTTCTCAGTAAGCTGTTTGCTGAAATCCCTACATTGGCAAGACATAAAGAAACATTGTCTTATGAAGTATCTCTTTCTAGATAGGCAATATCTAGGCAATATATCCTCTTCTTAGATACATATAAAGTAGTCATCATTAAACAATAACAGTCTAAGTGTATGTGAATGATGAACTGCAAAGATACTCTCAAAACTCTCAAAAGGGCCAATAACAACTTGATTTTCTGAAGCATTGGAGGGAGCAAAAACACCTGTTTAAATTATCCATGCTATTTACTTTGGATGAAGGTGGCACAGTAGGTGACTTTGCTGTCATTGTAGTTTGTGATGAGTTAGTGAAATGAATTCAGTGACCCATAAGGTCATGCTGAACTCTCAAAGCACAACCAAAATGACTATTACATTCCACATTCTATACTGGCATGTTAGAATAAAAAACACTGTAACTTTGTAACCTGCATGCTTTCTTGCAGAAAATTAGTATAATAACATTATGCCTACCTCTACAGTAAGGTTTTTTTAAAGTTTAGTTTTAAAAACTTCCTTAAAAATTAGTACTGAAAACAATATTTGTGTGTTTTTCTAGACATGCATTTAAATGTCAACACCTAAAGGAAATCGTCGAGAGAGAGATTTTGGTATATATATTAATTTACTATACTCTGTGTGGGGTTAGGAATACAAGGTTGCCAGGATTTGGATTGAAGAATAGCTGTAGTTTAAGCCTTTTGCTTGGGGCAGCAACTCAGTTATTCTTATTTACTTATTTATGCATTATTTATTTATTTATTTATTTATAGGCATTTTACAGCATTCAGCAACTCAGTATTACATTGTGGAACACTGACACATTACTTTGCTGTCAGTGCAAGGTACAACGTGGTAAGGACGTTAGAATGGTGCCCAAAGTGCCTCTAACTGTTGGTTCAAGAACAGAAGCAAACAATTAGATTAGATCATCCTATACAGCATAATATCTGCCAAGATGTATTACTATGAACACAGAAAACTACTAGGCATAAGTCTGTACTTGAGTTATAAAACAATATAGAAAGTCACAGAAAATTTAAATATAAAATCAAGAAAGTTTCAACTGATACAAGATTCTTTGTCTTCATCTTGATCAGCTTTAACTACTTTGGAACTGGAACATCATGTTATGTCAGCAAAATACGCCTTTTTCTCCCTCTAGCTACTATTAAAATAACTACTTGGCAAGAGATACCATTATTATTATTATTATTATTATTA
>NW_009222676.1:0-17558 GCF_000690835.1 Fulmarus glacialis
CTTCTATATCATTAATGCTTTCAGTTGATTGCAAACGTGCTGCTGTGCAAATGTCAGTGTGATAGAGAGAGTTTACTTTATGCCATTTTCTATAGTTTTAATTAAGCAATAAAAGAAGACATCCAAAATAATTACATACCGTTTCCTGGTTGAAGAATACAAAGCTAAAGCCTATGCAAACATAAAGAGTGCTAGAAAAAGAAAACTGACACTTCCCTGCTTAGCCTAGAATAACCTTAAGTACTTTAAAATATTAGCATCAGCAACATTCAGATTATATTAACAAATTTAAATTAAAGATGATCTGATATGTGAAGCTAGTTTACTTGTAGGTCCCAACATCTAAGAACCAGTATATGCCTTACCTCGATAACTACTCATTTAACTTACAGCATTGAACTGCATAGCACTGCCTAGTTTTTGACACAGATTTAGGTAAAATAAATAAATAATAATCATTGTTTAAAAGAATTTGGTTCCTGAAACAGTAATTAAGTTTCTCCAACCAGCACTTCTGAGCTCCGTCCTTGCTTAGCAGCCTCCAAATATAATTCTGGAGACATGTAAATAAAATCCGTATCTTCCTTTTAGAGTTAAAATATGTTGAAGAAAGGGAACACAGGATGAAACTGCAGCATCTAGATTAAAAGGAAGTTTTTATTGTAAAACTAAAAAAAAAAAAAAAGTGGGATACTTAGAGTATTAAACAGAGGTTATTTGGAAAGCAGAAAAGCAAGGTTTAAGAGGCAAGGCTATTTTGTTACATACAGTTTGAACTAAATCTGATATCTAGATCTAGTCTTATAGACTAGCATGCTTTCTATCAGCCTCCCTAGATGCAAAATGAATGAGGCATAAAAATCCTAATTGAATTTATGCCACTAATATTGGGCAGTCTTTGCATTTAGTTGATCCAATTTTGAGTACAGATAGCCCTACATCAAACGAGATGCCCAATAAATTAGAATTTTCTAGTTTCCTGACCTTAGTTTTGTGCTCATGATTACTTTTAAGACTTTGCAGGTATCTAAGAACAGACTGTGTTTTGTTTAAAAAAAAAAATGTAAAAGTGCACAATATGTTTTATTTGTCAGTTCCATTTTTTTATTTGTGGATCCTTTGGCATACTGAGTGACTGTATAGTAAACGGTAGGGCTAGCACTGCCTGCCCTCCGGTGGTATGTTAAATTCTTCACTGGAATCTTATGATTATTTGCTGAACAATCACCATAATTGTCCCATCTGCCTCCATTTCTTTCTAGTTATAAGCACCTTTCCCTTAGTCCTCTCCCCTTTCTTTACTCTCCGTGGCCTCAGGCAGGTTACTTGCCCTCTCTGCTAATGCTTCTCCATCTGTAAAATGGGAGTAATCTGAGTTGTTGGGAAGATTAATTAGTGAATTAATATCTGTGAAGCACTTGAAAGATGAGAAGCACTAGATAAAGGCTAAGTAGTGTAATTATTATTCTCAGAATTACCTTCATGAATAGGGAAAAAAAAAAGATACAGGGTTTCTGCAAACTCTAATTAATAACCAATATAGATGGTTCTGGAGATAGCTGAACACAGGCTAGTTGGCTATGCTTGTAAAGAGACAAATTAACATGAATAAGTATGTAGCGTTTACATTTCTTACCCACCATTTTTAACAGACAATGTTAATATTACACATTTCCACATCGATCACGAATCACAACTTGCAACCATGAGAGAAAATGCAGCTCTGTGAAGTTCGGAAGCAAGTCCTGTGTCTTCCAGCTTCCAAATTCTTCCACTCTCATTCCATGTATGTGAGCGTCTTTTAAACATGCTACTTATTACAGATGCAAATGGAACTGAGAGAGTAACTGAGAATAAATATTTTAAGGTAATATCCTACAGTCTCAACTTTGTATTGTGATTATAAGACCATCTTCTCCACCCCCTTCCAAAAGGGAGGTAATTTCCTAGTGCTATAATTAAGCCATCTTTCATTCCTCCATATTCAGAAAAAGGGGAAAGAGAGGCTAATGGCCCAAAATGAGTATGATCACATAATGATACTTCCTGTCCAGAAAAGATATAATTATTAACCTGAACAATTTTTTTTTTTTAATGTATCATATGATTCATCTGTCTTCTGTGGCTAGAGAATCCTATTCAGTTTAAACACTGGAGACCAAATTGTATTACTTAGCCAACTGTCTCAAATCATGTTGTCTTAAAAAGAGATAGAGGGTGACTGTGCTTTGTGGAAGCATGTTCTCTTCCAACATGTTTCCACAGCAAGACCATATTAAAGAAACTCTGTTCCAGCATGCTCTGTACTGGTTTTTGGCAGCAAGCTGAAGTAGAGATTAAGGTGCTACTTCTTAATTCCCTCTGTGGGATATGATGCCCAAGTTTATGTTGCCAGACCATTGCCTCTGCTTCCCTGAGTGAAGGGGCTGCAGCTGAGATGTGACTTTTGCTTGAGCTGCCTGAACTAAGGAGGATGGTCTTTTGCTCTGTTCTCCTCCTGCTCCCTTCAGTTTCCTACTGGCTAGAACCAAGTGTCATATTTCGTATCGTGATCTGATTCTGAGTCTTCTGAGCTTTTAAAATGATCCCATTGGAAATAATGTCTACAAGATGGAACAATTAAGAAGACAGTTTTGTATATTATTGCCTTTTCATTCTCCTATCTCTGCTGATCATCTAAGGGAAATCTTCGGAAACCTGATAATCACAAAGGCCCGTGAGACTGATGTTTTGAAATGCAGGATAGAATAAAAACAGGCGGATGAGGAATAACATGCAGCTCTGCAGAAGGAAGCAATAATTTTGTTCAGAATTTTATTATAGACTATAGATAAGCAAAGTAGTGGGGTAGTAATATGTAGCGTGCTGTCTGTAGTAGGAGCGCACTGTGTGTGATACAAACAAGAAGAAAACTCTGCAATGTTAGGCCCTGCTAATCAGTGTCAGTGTCTGTGTACTAGACTGAAATCTTTATGTTCCTTGGTATCCAAAAATAAGATCTATATACATTACGCAGTTCAGCTTCTTTACGTCATGAAAGCCACTTAACTTATTAGACACTTGGATGCAGTACAATGCTTTTGGGAGTAATGGTCTTGCCATTAGGCACATGGAAAGAACTAAATTACTTACATTCCTGAAAGAAAGTTCTGCTCTGCTCAGAAGACTGAGATGAGGGACTGTCTTACCTTTCCATCCGTGGTCAGCTTGGCGAGGTGTAGCTTGAGTATCCCCACAGCAGAATCTAGCCTAAGTGCTAACCAGCGTGGTCACACATGAAGGGAGGGTGCTGACCCCAAATGAGAGCTTGTCTTAGTGGCCACTGTTCCCATCAGCCTATTCTTTCAGAGCTTGGCATCAAAATAATGTTACAGATACGCTCTATAGTATAGTCCAGCCCTCTTCCCTGTTTGCTGTACAGAATGAAGTCGTCCTTTGCAGCAAGGGGCTGGTGTCTGTTACCTGAGAGAAAACTTGCTTCAGACCATGAAGAACGAGAGAGAAGTAGGAATTAAAAACTTTCCAGTCATGCTCCTTTACAGCATTTCCAGCTCCTCCTGAAGAATAGTTGAGGGAATGTGATGCTAAAAGCAATTTTGTTAGCACTTCATTCCTTTTCCCTACATAAGAATTTTTTATGTGTTTTTGGAAAAAAATGCAGCTGTTATTCTCCCTCTATTTTCTGCTTCTATACCTATCCATTCTAACACTGCCAGAAAAGGCAGAAGGATACATTTCCTTCTACGACTGCCAAAAAAGAGCAAGAACACAAGGAAGGAAGAACGTTAAGAGAGATGGGGAAAATAATCCTTGGAGAAGAAAGATAGGAAGTGCTTGTGATACTGGAATTGTGTAGGAAGAAACATTAATAAGGAATGAGTAAGTGGAAAGAAAGCAGATTAAGATAAGAAACAGATGTTTCATATGCCTAGAGAACAAGTACGTTAAAATAACTTGAAGAGAAAAAGCAGATTTTTTAAAGAATTTACAAAACAGATTAAAAGATGACTCTGAAAAGGACAAACTGAAAAAAAGAAGAGCGGCATCATGTAAGGAAAAACAATAAAGGGTAAAATTAAAAACAAACAACAAAACAAAACAAACAAAAAAAGAAACAAAACCAAATTCCCCAAAGTTGGAAGACTAAAAACTAGTCACAGACATACAAATTAGGATTGCTGGAAAGTTTGGTTTAATTAATGTTTATATTTGTTACTATATTTTTTCTGAGCTTTTCCAGAAACCAATAATGTCTGAACAATCTCAGGCAGAGATGTTGTCACCTCCTGAGATCTGATTTTCTCTAGGTATTATAAAAGTCCTGTGGTTCCTCTGAAAAATGGACAGATATGATGGTTTATGACGCCGAAAATGTGGCCCTTAAAGTGTGTTAGATTTATAGTGTTAGTCTGAGTAAGTAGCAGAACAGGCTTCTGCTGTAAAAATGCCAGGGAGAATCCCAAGACTAAATTGCAGTTCAGTTTTGTCCCCTTCAAGGGGACAAGCAACCTTTCCTTATTCATACAGACGGGAACATGGAGGCTAATGGATAGGTTTAAGATATTTATGTGGTTACAAGCAGTATATTGCATCCCTGCGCACTACCTTCTGCACTATCCTCTCTCCCCTATCCCTGCATGCTAAAGCAAGTGGATGGCAAAAGGGAGTGAGCAGACAGAGATTTTACTGGGAAGTTGTTGTAAATTGCTGCCGAGACAGGTCATACCACAAATCATACTGTTCCCTTCACCTGAACAAGAAGGATGTGGGGGAGGAATTGTACTTTAGAAAGGATGTCCCTGAGTCATTATGTTTCCCACACTGTTCCTGTGGTGCAACTTGCAGGGCACTCCTGTTTTTGCTGTTTTGCCTAAAGGAGGTCTATAGCCCCCAGCAAAAAGGAGACCCAGACCAGAAATTACATGTCACACTTTGCTACAAAACCATGCCCTCGGTTACAGCTGTAACTTGTTCTCAGTTGAACTGTATCCGTGTATTGCTGACAGAAATTTTCAGCAGAGAGAAACTAACTTCAGATATAAATTTTCCTCTGTCCTGTAGAGTACATTCTAGTAGTCCTGAGGTTCTCAATTCATACAGAAAGACATACCTAACAGACTGAACAGAATTTCAATTCCATGTTTTAACAAAACTGCCTTTATAATACATATCCGTAAATAAATAGTATTGCAGGCACATATCATATTCAAATAGTTGTCCATTCTGTTTCTTTCTTTATAATTCTGGACAACCATAATCCATTTGGTACTTGAACATGAACTATATTAGTCTGTGATACAAAGTATATTTTTCTCAGATAGCAGTAAAACTGAAGAGGCATAATCAAAACAGTGGTGGCCTGTTTCCATTTCACATCTTCTTTCTACCTTTATTTCCCTTTTCTCTTTACCAGATATGAATACATCCTTAAAAACATCATCCTTCCACATTTTCTTTCACTCACAGGGCTCTATACCTTCTCTACCTATAAGTTCCCTACTCTTGGGAAGAACAATATTCTTTAATACTTTCCAGAACTGAATCATGGATTACTTAGTCACCAGCAGCCTTCCCACTGTCATAAAGTTTTTGGAACTGTTCTACTGTGGTATTAGGACGTTCCAAAACTTGCATTTGTTTCTTTATGCATTTTGTGGACCTCTACTTAAATCCAGGGTTACCTGTGCCTCCTAAATATCTCCAACATTGTGGGGATGCCTCCAAGGAAATAGAGCACTAACGTTGAAATGTCTCAGTCTACCACCCTAGCTTAATAAAAGTGTACAACGAAGCGCAAATTGTACATTGCATAACATGATCAGAAATGTCTTAAAGCAATATGCTGTACTACTTTCCTTATCTTTGGAAGTTTGACCTAAGTAAAAAGAATGATACTGATTATTATTGCTAAACTGGGAGTAAGAACAGTGGTCAGGTAAGAGCAAGAGCGCTTTGGATTTGTCTGAGCCCGTAGAGCTACCTGACGGAGAAGCCTGATGAAGTAAGCAGTGACTATGGCTAGGATTTAGCTGTTTCCTTCCATCCAGATCACATCTTTACCTTAACATCAAGAACTTGTTGAATAAGGTGCTGAACTGAAGCGCTGAGTGTTCACGATTACCCTTTTTGTTAGATGCAAACAAATTTCCTGTGTTGTGTGTACTCAGTGTGGCCAGAAAGTTTGGAAAAAAAGGATCCATATCAAAAATAAAATATTGGATGATGTTGCAGGAAGGTTGATCTTTGAAAACCGGTGTAATATTCATTCGTGACAAATTGTATTGCTTTTACACAAGATCTCAATAATTTATAAATCTGCTGTACAATTCCACTTAAATCAATGCAACTATGCTGATGTAAGCCAGATGAGAATTTGGAGTTGAGTCTGCTCAGCTTGTGCTTTTGAAATTAATGAGGATAAGAGTAAAATTTCAGTGCTAAAATGCATGGCAATTGTCAGGTGCTACTGAGAGTTATCTAGTCTGGTTGTCCCTGGCTGCCATGGGGAAAAAATGGTTGCCAAAATGCAGAAAATATGATGGTTGTGAAAGTTCAAATGGTTCAAATGGTTTTCTTTTTCTTCAAAGCATTTTTAATGTGTTTAAGTGGTTTATTATTTATATGTTTTTCTCTGGGGAGATGAAGGATAAAGATGGTTTTACTCAGTCTCTTCTGTAAAGTCTTTTGTTCTAGTGGTTTTGCTGCTATCCTGGAGTATTCCCACATCTGATTTCTGATTTATTTAATGTTTTTCCAGCCAAAATGAAGCAGACAATATCTCTTTTTGTTAATTACTTATTAAAAAAGAAGAAATCACTGAGCAAATTGACACTCTCAGTAGATCTTGTATAGTATATCTTTTTCATAGCAAAGGATCTTTTTAACTGTAGAAGCAGCATAATTCTGTCTGTTGAAGTTATGGGTATAGACACAATTCACTTCTAGTTCATTGAGTTCCTGAGATCAGCAGAGCTGAGGCAACTGATTGTATGTGTGATTTGGGCCAGCAGAAAAGTTGTGAATTAGCATATAGGTGATTCCATCACTTTTCTTACTGCTCTTCTATGGCCTTTTATTCTGTATTGAATTTATATTGATGCATGGTGAAATATTGTGCTGCAGTAGTTCATGTCTCTGAACTGAAGATCTTTACACAAATATTTAAAAACTTACACTAGTATAGTTTTCTGTATTTATTTTGGTACTCAGTCTATTCAAATGATCAATTTGGGAAATACAGCTCCTTTAAAAAAATGCTATTCATCTGTTAAAATATACCCCAAACCAACTAAATTATTCTTTTAATGAAGCATGAGTATCTAATGACCTTTGACAGTAAAAATACCGTGGCTTATGCAATGACACTGTAAAGGTCTTCTAAATTTTGCTAGTAAATGATGTTAGTTGGTAGAGGTTTTTTTCCCATGTTTAGTATCTGGTCTTGCCCACGAGGTAACATTTTTATTTCTCATAGAGGAATAGTCCTGAAACAAGGAAACAAGATATTTTAAATCCTGTGATTTAAAATTTTCTCACACATATATATTTTAATTCTTTGCTACAGTCATGGCTTGTGGCAGTGAATTCAAAAGGTTAATTATGGATTGCATAGAAAATTACTCCTTTTTCTTCCCTTTTTTTTTTTTTTTAATTGGTTTCATATACTGTCCCCTTTGTATAAGAATGATGAGCTGAGAAGGTGCTTTTTTAGAATTTTACAATTTTTTTTAATCTATATAAGCGTTTATATTATATCCTATTGAAGACATTACTTTTCTGACCTCCTTGCTCTGAACAACCTCTGTCCATTTATTTACATGACTGATAGGAACTGAATTCAAAATTTAAAGTTATATTTAGGATTGGGAACAGAACCCAAGATAACTGACTTCGCTTCTGTTATTTAGACTGCAGCAAGATTGATGAGTGATTCAAATTATTGTTTCCTTTTATTAACACTGAATTTAAAATGCCAGTTTCTTACCCAATTGTCCAAGTCAACAGTAAGTCCCAACTGTTTCTGCACAAACGTGAATCATGTTGTCACTTCAAATTTTGTCACTTCATGCTTCAGTCCCTTTTCTGGACCCACTGTTTTCTTTTTCAGACCTTTACTTGTGGTAAGAAACAGTTAAAATAATTCTGTTATGTACTATGAACTTCTGATGAATGTTGACTTTTAAAAGACAATCAGAACATTAAGTGAGAATAATTTCAATTTATATTATAAGAGTGGAATTTTTAATATAAAACTACTGAAAGAGGTTTGAAAAGGGGCTAGTAACAGGAAAAGTATTCCTGACATGGAGATCTCTTAGGTTGTGAAACAGTAGAGAAGTGTTGAAAATTCCAGGGCTGGTGAGAGTTAGGACTCAACTAAACAAAACAGCAAAAAAACTGAAATTGGAAGCTTTCAGGAATGTCAAAGAAATTGTCTTAATAAGGTCCTTTTCATATTTAATTTTTTTCACTGTATTTGAAATCATAAATAATACAGTGTGTGTCTGTGGATTACCTGTTTCATGAGGGATGCCATGTCAGAACAGATAAGATCGTAAGTGTTGGGATGACTTGCTGCCCATTCTGTGGTACAAATTTATGGGCAAGGAAAGCAACCTCTTTTTCAGTGAGGGTTGTAGCAGCAAATCACCTTAGTCTTGACACATGAAACCCATTTAGTCAAGCTCAAGAATGTGTTTACGTTTCATATTAATGCGTGTAAAAGCCTTCTTATTTGATTAATTATTATTTTGTTACCATTAGTCCCAGGTGAAACCGGAATCCCTGGGTGATAGGCATTCTGTAAATCACATTATAAGATAACCTATGTTCTAAAAAATTTTCTGTCTGAATATGAAATATTGCCAAAGACTATCTTATGATCCAGATTTTGCACATGGAGGAGCTTTTGATCGGTGGGAAGAGAAAGGCACTTCCAGAGGAGGATCATGAAAATTATATAGCTACCACTGTTAGGGTAGAAAAGTTGGTCTCTTCCTACTGTCTGTGTAGTGGGAACATGGGATTTATTGCCTGTTTCTCAGGCATTACAGTTAGGGTGACTGCAGTTAGGGTGAGAAATCATTGTCTTTGGTGTCTTGCTAAATAAATTGGAGATTCAAACTTTTCTGGTTACTGCTGAGTGGTCTAAGTCACATGATACTGTTTTCTCTGTAATAATAAGATGTGAATACCTGCAGAAAGTAAATATGTAATCCATTTCCTCTGCCATTTGCTTAACAACTTAAAAATTGCTTTCTTGACTGCTTATCCTACTAAAATAGAATTATACTAATTTACCTGGAAAACGGATAAAAACAGACCCAAAGTAAATAAATGTGATTAAAAATTTCAGTATATATTTATGATTATCTTTGTCCCAGCATTCATAGAGTAACTTACATAACTATATATAAGCTAACATTGCTACTACAGGTTCCAAATCTTCTTTTTTAGTTGCTATCAAAATAAAATTTTATCCATTTTATATTGGTGCATCAGACCACCATTACTAAATATGTTACTCTGTGAACTCCTCTCTTAGTCACAAACCAGTATTTTCGTGGATAAATCTGAATGGAAAATTGAGTCAACTGGCTAGTGCCATAATTGTTGTCGAAGAAGCAGGAAAGGAGCAGATGAGGATAGTCATAAAAGTTGACATACTTTGGCTGAACTCATTTGACCACGTAAGCCTGAATACTTGGTAAACAAAAATCTAGTTTCCGTAATACCCTAGAACCGAAAACGGGTAACAAATACACTAATTCTTCTTTCACTCGTTTTTTTTTTTTTTCCATCTAAATTTGAATTGTCATCTTTAATAGCTTTATTTGTATCAGTATAAGTGAAAGGCAAATTAGGTCCTTTAAATGCATTCCTTGTTGGTTTTTTCCCTCTACTGCAAGCGTAGAAGAGAACTTGTATTGTTGTGCTTTGCTACTGATTTTATCTCTATGTTGAAGAGTCCCTTCTGTACTAATCTGGCATTCTTTCTCTACATTTTATTTAAATTGCCACATACACTTGTTAAATAATTGTAGTCTGTTTGGGTTTTGTTGTTCTTTTCTTTTTCTTTCCATGGTGATTGATTGCCATCTGGGGGCTAATATGAGCCCACCACGCTAATTTCACTTATTCTACCCATTAACTGCTATTGTCTCCAGGGTCAGAGACAAATGTATGAATCCACTTTATCTCTCAGCTTACAGAACATCTCATACAGTGAGCCTTGTATTGCGAAACGGCTACATCAGCCTCTAATTACTCAGCTCTACCCTGTGTTGAACGCTGGCGCACCTTGAGAAACAGCATGCAAAAGCACATTTGTTTAAGTCCTCAGATGGTTAACATTGTGCATAACCTCCTCACAAATTACAGCCTCGGCTGCAGCACATCCATTAGTCTGGAAGAATGAAGATTCCCAAGCGGCCCTGGTGCCTTTCCCAATTCCCTTGCGACCCACCAATCCTCTGAGTGCTTTCTCTGCATGTAGGGAGTGTTCAGAGCTAATCAGGTCAATGATCATCTCACGGCTCAGGGGACATGACAGGAGCCTATCACAGCAGTTACGCGATCTTTCAGACCTGAGCAGGCTTGCTGAGAATCTCATGTTAAGAAACATTGCTTTGGTGCCTCTTCTCTCACTCCCTAGGAGCCTCTGAGGATTTCAGCTTATCTTTCTCTCTCTCTCCTTTAGACAGTGAAGAGTTCAACATCAACGAAAAAAAGGCAGACCAGTATGCAGCTACCCGGAGGGTGTTGATTGAAACTTAGATTACCCCCAAATCACTGTTGATTTGACTGGTGCTCCAGCTTTACCAGAGAAAAGATTCCAATTAAGGTAAGTGCTGCTTTATCTGGCTGACTGCATCATGCCGGATTTCTGCATTGAAAGTTCAAACTGAGTAAACTGGCAGCCGGCACTGCAGCAAGGGAGCCCGCGCCGAGTGTCAGGAGAGGGCTGGGGGCAGAGGCGAGTGTCCCAGCCTGGAACTCCTCTCTGGAGGGATTCGGGTTTTAAGCAGCTTCTTATGAATGGCTGCAGTTATTTCCGATTCGGTGGTTCTCTGAAGCTTGAAAAAAAAATGTTGGAAACGTGCAGGGGTGTGAGAAGGGAGGAGGAAAGGCAAGCGCGCTTTCCCCCTTTGTGCTTAGTACGTTTATTTGGGGAAGCACAGCAGCTGGAAAGCAAAAGTACATTATGGTAAAACTTCATTCTGAATAAGGAGCATAGTTCCTTCGCAAGCAGGAACTTGTGTAGATGTAAGACTTCAAAGTCCCATGGCATATAAACGAGACAGAAAGGGATTTTTGAAATGTGAGTCGAGAATGTGCATGCAGCTTTCCAGGTTACCATCAGACTGAGGGCTGTGACTGGCATGTGTAATGTTACACTCGGAGGCTGGTGGGGTTTGGATAGTTGCTTTCACAGGATTAGCAGTTCTGTGGGGGGATAAGGGTGAGTGGGGGTGCTGGTTCAATACGAGTGGCCAGAAAATTAAATTGGTAGTTGCTGGGGGTGAAGGGTAGGGCAGTGTTTGATGGAAGAGGGAGAGGGCGTATTTTTCATGGGGTGATAGAAAGTGTGGCATATCAAAAGAAATAGACTGATGACTGAAGATCTTTATTTGGAAAGAAAAAAAGAGAGAGTATATCAGGGAGACTGTCTTGAAAGATTAAATGATCAATAAGAAAAAGTCAGAGATGCTTATGCAGCCTGGAGTTAGTTAGATGACCTGGTGTACCTATGGTGTATCCACCCTAAAATGTCTAAAATGAACTAAATTTGATAGTCTCAGTCAAGTCCACACTTAATAGCTATGCTGTCAGGGGACGTAATTAAGGAGCTAGTAAACAGCCCAAACTTTTTAATACTGTAAGGGACCAAGTTAAGATCTATTGTATTAAACATGTCCATGTTCTTTCTGTTGTCGACAAAAATTAACACACTGTGTTTAAAAGTCTGTCATAATAAGGAGAAAAGATCAATGGAGAGTTAATTGATTTCAAATCTTGCTGTCTTAAACAGATGTATAACTCCTAGGCAGTTTATAAAAGTGGGAAATAATTGCACTGCTTTTTTCAGCCAATACTGTTTACTGTCATTAAATATCCGTACCGTTGGTTATCATCCAAGGTTGGTAATACAATTCATAGCACTGTACCTTGCATTAAAAGCTCAGCTACTCAATATGGAGATATATTTTTTCATCCAAAAATACCTCCCAAGCCCCTGCCCCGCTCCACTCCTCCCCTCCACTCTTCCCCCCAAAAAACCCCTCAACAATTCAGGGAAATGTTGGTTACCTGCATGTTTGTTACTTATCCCATTAGCTTTTTCAGCAAGAAATACCAAGTTCTCTTTCTCACAAAAACATAAGCATATGGGAAAATGACCTGAGGTTTTGGGGGAATGTACTAAGAATACTGACAGTTTTAACTGTCTATCAGTATATTTTCCTTCTTGAAAATGATTTCTAAAAGGAATGTTTTTTATAATGGTGCATCAATGTGTCCACTGTTTTCTTGGAAAGGAAGTTGGTTTTGGAAGTAGTTACAGGCACTGATCCTCATTTTGGTGTAGTATATGGCTCATTTCTTTTTTCATGTTACATTAATACGACATTTACTAAGTTTTGTGTTTCTTCCACCCAGAGATGCAAGTCTTGACCAGAGTAGAAATATTTGAATGCACAAATCAGCTTCTATTATACCTGTCTTCACTTTTTTTCTTTCATGAATAATCAATGATTTCTCAGCATAATTAGTATTCATTAATATACATCACAGAATTCATTAAAAAAATTGAAAGACAATAACTTAATGCGCTGCATGGGAAAATTTCTAGTGTAAAAAATTCCTATGCAGTCGCAGATATCCAGGTTACATACAAATAGCAGGAACTTCTGTTCCCAGTCTTTCACAAGGACTGACTACAAACATTGTTTGACATGATGGCTCTGTTCCCCTTTTGTCTCACAAAGCTGTTGCTGTAATTAAAAAATAAACAAATCGCGCTTTCATGGCAGTGTGTCAGTGGGTTTCTAAACAAGTCTTACAAATGCACTTACATCTCTATTATTATTTTACAAGATCAGATGTTCTATCTGCTTCTAAGTGAAAAGCACTTACCTTCCGGTATGCTAGCCTCAGAGATTGTATGAGATGATAGTTCACCAAAGAAGGGGAAATGCTGGTTTTCCTTATGTTTTGATAAAAATAGAAAATAATGCTATAATTATTTTCTGATCTTTTCCATTGGTGGATTGTGGGCTTGTTCATATGTAGTGACAGTCCAAAAGTGACCTCAGCAATATGGAAAATATCATTCCTTATTAAACGAATAGTTTGGGGCATCTGATTCACTGAAGCTTTTCAGACTTAGTAAACATAGGAAACACAGGTTACACAGGAAGGCAGTGGAAGACATGTCAATATAGCCTAGTTCCCTTTCTTGGACCTTTTTTTTTCTTTTTACTTTAAGGCTATATCAAATAGTATTAAATAAATAGTTGCATGCAGGGTTCAGCTTTATTTCAGATATTTCAAGTTCTTTGAATGAGGGCAGTGTTAAGTTTTTTTGCCTCAAGCTATGTCTCCTTATTACTGACGGAAGAGTACAATTGCTGTCTGGCTTAATTCCATTGAAAATTAGCATTTGATGCTAATGCTTTAAAGTTTTAGGTGCTTTTTAAGGAAATTTATTAAATTGAGGTTTGGAAAGGGGTAAAGCAAAGGGAGCTCTCTGAAAGCTGACATAACACCAACCATAGAGCAGCAAGGAATAGTCCTGCTAAAACAGTGACACTGATATATGAAAAAGAAAACAACTGTTAAGGACTATAGTTAATAATCCAGATAATGTAAGGTAAAGACATATATTATGTCATTTCAAGAGGCTAGGGTGAGAGTGAGGTAGAATAAGCTTCAGGGGTTAATGAGTTTCCCCAGTTTCCTTTCTCAAAGATATATGGGAGTTTGCTTTACCAGAAAGGGAGGCTTTTCAAGCCCTACATTATTAATATGCACTGGAGAACTAACATCAACTTTCCTGGCAAGACCATTGTGTCCCACCAGATACTTGTTATCCCTGCTCCTTCTGTTATTTTCATAGTCTGTTTCCTGGGCACTTATTCTTGCACCTCTGGGTAGCATCTTCCTCTTCTTATAGCTTCTTTTTCTTCCTAATGATTTGTGTTCCTTTTCATTCTGTTCCTCTTAGCATTCTCCCTCTTTCTTTCTTTTCCTTTTCTTCATCCACCATGATTTAATGCTTCATCACTTTCACATCCATTCTCTTCCTTCCTTTGATGCTGCGAGGACATGACTTTTCTCACTCGGTCCACCTGTGTAAATTTTTCTTCTTAATTGAAACAGAAAACCGCTCTGAAAACACTCCAGTACTCACATAAATGGGATATATGTGCTCCAACACTCTACTATCTCTTTATCTCCTTTTTTCTGTATTTTTAATTGTTTTAGATTCTACACTCTTTGTGTTGTATCTCGGTGTACAGTAAGTAGCTAGCACAGTGAGAGCCAGTTCTGTTTCCAGCTTTGGAGTCTGTGTGTGTTTACACTGCAGAAACTGCATGCTCTTAACTGGTGCATGGAAACAAAGCTCTGCAAGGTTTAACTCAGATAACTCAGGATGTCATTGTTCTTGCAAAAGTTTACCTTACAGTTAAAAAGAAACATATGTTGCAGTGTATATATTTATATATATGCTTGCAATTATGTAAGTCTTCAACATATTTTCAGGGGTTGTTATTTTCAAGTCACTGTGAAAGTTGCACCTTCTGAATGACTTCTCAAACTCATAATTAGTTGATTTAGAGGCAAATGTAGTGTTTGCTACTACTTTTTCCTGGCTTCTCTTTTTATTGCTTTTTGTCATAGATGGTCCATATTAAAGAATGAGTTTCAAACCTTATCTTCCTTTGTATTAATAGAAACTTTTGCTAAGGTCCACTTGTTTTGCAGAGATGTAACTCACTGAAGTCATTGAGTTTGGCATGTGTCACTGGATGGATGTTTGTTGAGGCAATAATTTTGTAGCAAAGCTTTGAAGCTTCAGTGGTGTTTTGCGAGGGAAAAGCTTTAGTCTGCTTTCTTGTTGAACCTTCAAGCCTGGTAGTTTGAGGGGGGAAAAACATCTTTCATGTAGATAATTTCTAAATCAAAGTAAAATACAAACCTACATCACTATATTTATTACTGGACTTGGTATTTAGCAGAAGTCAAAGACATATATTTTACAATGCTAATTTTGAATGGATCATTTAAAGAGCCTTCTTTTTCTCCCAACCAGGTGGGAGCTAAGATATTGCATCATGAGACTTATTCAGATTACTTTAGGAGCAGCTGTGGTTCAGTTCCTGTCAAATGTATCACTTCAGTTTTGAGGGTGAAGAGAGTCTTCCTGTAAAGATCAGACTTGTTGATGTACACCAGACAGTTCTGGGGCTGGAGGGGCATCTTCCTCCTGCAGATGTCTCAACTGTCAAAATTTTTTAAGGCAATGGCTGCATTGGTTGACATATGTATAACGTAAGCTATGTTTACTGTCCTGTGCCCCAGCAGAGTGTGATTTGGGGTCTGTGGGTGCTGAAGTCCATCTCTGTGTTGTTGTGCTGAATGGCCCAGACCTGTAATCAGAGCTCAGACTGGAAACATTTATGGAGACATTCATAAGAAATGTACAGGTCTGAGATTCAAAATAAGAAAGTATCTAAGCATCTAACTCACAATAAAGTGCTGTCTCCCCTTAAGTGTAAAAGTTGTATACTTAGGTACCAGAATTATGTTGTCCTTCAACTTCCAGAGTACAGTGTATCCAGAACAGTCTCCAAAGCAGATGATAAATACTCAGTTAAATGACTTGGATGAGGAGTTTTTGTTTCCAAATTTAGATCGCATTTATTGTTGTTTTCATGCATGCATTTACTCATTGACTGCATTAATACTATGTCCAGCACACCAAATATACTTACAAAATACAGTTGTGGCTGACTTGGTTAGAAAAACATTTGAAATTATTTTTTTTTCCAGTGAAGGTAAATAGGATGCAAACCCACTCCTTTTCCAGAAAACAGATGAGACTTTTGACCTTTCTTGATCAACGGTGCTCCAGCACTGATCCCAAAATCCAGCTTTCTGACCTAGGTCATTTAGAGTCTGTAAGCATTAGGTAGGTTCTTGGCTGCTGTTCTCTGAAGGCTGCCAGCAAGCGCTAAATGTAATTGTAAATGCAGACACACATTTGCTAAACAGTTGTCTGTGTCCATGTATTAATTTCACAAAGATTTTGGTTTGTTTATGCAGTTCAACCACTACCCACAGGGCTTGGTTCGAACTGGTGACCTAGGTTATGAGTTCCCTTACCACTCCCTTACATTCTTCAGTCCCCTTGGACCCTTTGTATATATATAGTACAGTGTTTCTGCATATGGAGTTGAGATGGCAGTTTAAGCAACTCTCTTAAAAGCCTATATGAAGATCACAAAGTACATTTGTTAAGAATAACCTTTTTGGCATTCTGTCCTCAGGCATACTGACTCTTGTGTGTGCATGTTACACACTTTCATATATCTGTTTTATATTTAGTTCAATACATAATCTAAAAGGGAAAAAAAAAAAAGGCTCCATCCCATGGTTCATTTTTCCTACTTAAGAAAATACTGCAGATAGAAACAATTTCATGACAGCTTGCTAAGAATACTTGTGGCATGAAGAAAAGCTAAAAACTAGTATTTCTTGACTAGATTTCCATTGTCTTGAACAGTCTGAGCAGACTTTTACTCAGTACTTTTGCTAAAGATTTGATGATGAAGCCGTTCTGCGGAATCTGTATTCACTTAAATTTAGTTGCCACAAGCTTTCTGTAAAAACTCTTCAAGTTCAAGTAATATTTCAGTCATTAAACTGGAGTATTAATTATATAACAAAATGAAAAGCCATTTCATTTCCATTTAGGAAACTTGTATCTTTACTTGTTACCAGTCTTTTCATTTATCCCTAAAATATTAATAATAATCTTGGTACTTGTTTACTATCATTTTAAATATTTAAATATATCTCTTGAAAATGGTAAAAGGAATATAAATTCATTGCATTCCCTGTCACAAATAACACTTCTTATTCCTTTTCTGGGTAAAATAGTAATAATTTAGGGTATGGAGTAAATCTAGTGTAGATCTACCTCACTCTAACTCTAAACAGATATTACAGAAGTCCTGATTTACACTGGTAGAAGAAAAAGAAGAAAAAAAAAAAAAAAGCCCTGTGCCTTTCAGTAAAGATCCCCTTTTTTCTATCACTATGTGATGAGCAATCCTCTCAGGATATAGCTGTATGTCCGATTCTGATCTTTAAATAGGTTTTTTTTTCAGTCTGATCTCCTAGACAGTGGAACCCAGACGATTTTCTATAAAACAGATCTTTTGGTAATTTGGCCCTTCTACCTCTGAACTGCTACTTGAAGGAGCACGTATGTCAAAATAAATAAGGAGATAAAATGTGATATATCTGGCTCCTGCTTGAAAGAGTGTGTATGT
>NW_009222676.1:17589-27824 GCF_000690835.1 Fulmarus glacialis
TGTCAGAATAAATACAGAGATTAAGAGGTGATGTTGAGAAGGTAAGTGCTGATAAGGAAAATACTCGAACTTGCTAATTAAAATGCTTTTTGAAGAGTATGACTTCTCTCTGATGGTTTTCTGGTTCATTGTAAGGACTTCTATCCCATTTTTTGGTCCTCACTGCATATAAATCGATTGAAATTTTCAGGCACCATCACTTTCTTCTGTGTTTGTCCTCGTGCCTCCTCATCTCCTTCCCCCCCTCCGCTCTTTTATTATTATTTGGAATGGAAATGTCCTTCATCTGGTGCACAGAACATGTAAGCAGCTAAATTCAGGTCCATCAATGGACTTCAATCCCACTCTGAATTACCCATCAGATGTAGCACATAGCAATTACCTGTCACTCTTTCTCACCCTGAGAGCCAAAATATATCAGTCAAGGACATATTTGAGTTCCAGCAGCCAAGAATGTGAGTAATCCTAGGCTGAGTGTAGAGGACATACTATGTATGGCAGAATGGAGCAGAGCCATCAGGGCAAGCATCTGGACGTTTTTAACAGGTAAAGTTAAAAAAAAAAAAAAAAAAAATTCCTATAGAGGTATTTTTCTCTAAGCTTGTTATTTAAACTGGACGGGTTTGTTTGTTTATTTGGTTAGATTTTTTTTTGACTCTGCGTGAAACTCTCTGGGGCATTATCTTCCAACAAACAAGGGGCATTTTTTGCAAATGTTTTCTAAAGGTCACTCTTTTTTAATCAACTCACTTTTTCTGTAATAACTGTGTGATTTTTTTTTGCCCTATTTGTGATCACTGAGCATGAATATTTTAAATAGAAAACTCACACATTTAACTATCTTTCTAAATGTTGCTGTTACAGTTCTGTGCAGGGGTTGGAAGGGGGATGCTGAACATCCAGAATTACCATTCATTTCTCATTGCCTGGTGGCTATACAGCCCTTTCTGTGATCACATGACTAGGGATGTTAGTTCAGGTAAAAATGGCAGGATGCTATGTTTTAATTTTCTCTTGAATGGAATTTCTCACAACTATTTCTAAATATATCCGTGTCTTCTGCCTAGTCTAGGTAAGAACTGGGTTCATGTTGTTTAGATACCTAGTGATGGATAATGATTTCAACTAACAGCTGAGATTTAATAAATCAAACTTGATATAATCTTACATATTTGATAAAGAACAGGTGGAGCTGGTTTCCATGCAGCCTACCTCAGTTGTTTCTATCAGTGCAGGCTGTACCAGGCAAAACACAAATTGATCTACCTAAAAATTTCTTAATGCAATGTTTAGGAGTATCTTTCTACCAGCTGTTCTTCAGGTTTTCTTTGGACAGATACCATGGTAGAGAAATTGTTTATTATAATTTCAAAGCATACTTTGGCATGTATCATTCTTTGACTCTCTGCCTCTGAGTTGGTGCCTGTATGTCTTGTGCAAAGATGATTAATTAAGGAAACAGAACTAGAGGTCTTGTCCCATCTAAAACTATAAAACATACAAGTGCTGAAGGTTGTATCTGTTGGTGTTGTACGGTTTTCCTGCCCTTCTTGTTTTCAGATTTCACTTTTGAAGATCAGATATTACTGATGTCCGTAGTTAAACGGCCATTTAAGGAGTCCTTCTAAATTTTCTGACAGGATATTTTCCCCCTCCCCAGTAAAAGTATAGTATAGTATTTGTATTGGGAAGTGTTTCCTTCGTACCTCTTCAGCAATAATGTCCCCAAATAGAAATAGCACTTCTTGCAAAGAAACAAGCTTGGGTCAGATAGGTTTAGGTTTCATGGGATATATAGATATGTTTTTTAAAGTGCAATTCATAAGGCATAAATGTGATGTTTTAAATAGCTTGTCAGGAAAAAGAAGTGATTTTTAATGCAGATCTACCAAATACCATGTTCTTTAGTAACATCAGTACCCCTGAAGGCAAACATCTGAAAAGCAGAGAGAGTCATAACGCCAAGATAAATGTTGTGAGTAGGATATAAGGCAAAACATAATACAAGGAACTAGAGAAATATCTCGTGTTAAAAAGGAAAGTATTAGTAATCAAAATTATTGTTTTAGTTTTCAGTTTCTTTACAAATATCTAATGAGGCATTGAGCTTTTCCAATATTAAGGTTTTTTTCCTGTATTTACTTTTAAAACATTGTTAAATCTTTATTTTTATGCTAAAAATAATTAGGAATAGAAATGAAAATATTATTACTTATTTTCTTTATTATGCAAAAATGTGTAGCTCAGATACTGAAGCAAAACACAGCCACAGGAAGGGAAACTAGTTCTAAGTAATCATGTGAAGTATAAATTTATAATTCTGTATGAGAATATAATCACATGTATGTTGGAATTTGATGTTCTACAATTGTAAAAATTCTCAAGCTCTCTGTGAAACAAAATGTTATTTGATAACCATTGACAAGAGATTTATAATCAGATAATCTTATTCATCTCACTTTGAGACAACCTACTGTGTTTTATGGAAGGTATTGTGAAAGCAGCCCTACTGCACTAAAACTATAACCTACCTTTAATTTCATTAAAATGGATTTCATGTTTACCAACCACACAATGGAAAGAAGTTGTGGAGTCTGCTCAGTATATTGCCTCATAGTTAAAAAACCTACAGCAACAGAAGTGACTAGCAAAATCTCTTTTACAGAAAGGGCAAATAATAACTGAGATCAGTCAAACCTTCTCTGACTTCAACAGGAGCTGGACCAGGGTATGGCTCTGGGGTACATTGGATATGACTGATAGAATTAGAAAATCTAACGGAGCAGGTAGGTTTGATAAACACTCATGAGAGCTTTGAAGTTTCATGGACTGTCTAAATGTCCTGGATCTGGCTGGGATAGAGTTAAATTTCTTCCTAGTGCTGTGTTTTGGATTTAATATGAGAAGGACGTTGATAACACCCTGATGTTTTCAGTTGTTGCTAAGTACCCTGCTAGTCAAGGACATTCAGCTCAAGAAAAAAACAAAACAAAACAAAACAAGCGTGGGTAGGGAGCACAGCCAGGACAGCTATCCCAGCTGGCCAACAGGGTATTCCATACCATGTGATGTCATGCTCAGTATATGAATGGTAGGCGTGTTCCAGGAAGTAGTGATTGCTACTTGGTTATCGGTCAGCGCGGGTGGTGAGCAATTGCATTGTGCATCACTCATTTTGTATATTCTATCATTATCATTATTATTTTCCCTTTTCTGTTCTATTAAACTGTCTTTATCTCAACCCACAAGTTTTTCTCACTCTTATCCTTCCAATTCTCTCCCCGTCCCACTGCGGGGGGCAGGGGGGAGTGAGCGAGCAGCTGCATGGTATTTGGCTGCCTGCCAGGTTGAACCACGACACTATACAAAGCCAAAGTCTCAGAGCTATTACATCTTGATTTCTACTGTACTGTTATGTCTGGCTTTGAAGTGTCGTTCAGTGGCCAGGATGTTGAGTAAGGGACTCCTTCTTTGAGTGGACATTAAGCCAAAGAAGTGCCATGTGCTGGACAGTACAGCAGTTCTGACCATTTGAGTCTAGGGGAGGATGTGATTACTTGTGTGATGCCATCAGCACTTGCTGAGTTTTTTCTCTCAGACAAATTGAAGTTTATCAGTACTGAAATGATTTTTGTTCTCTGCTGATATTCCTTTGCCATTTAATATTTAACTTGGTTTGTCTCATTTTCCCCCCATGTTGCCCACAGAGAGGCTTCTTTTCCCAACAATTGAGAAGTGCTTATCTGCCCAACATATAGGTCAAGAGAATCATAGAATACCAGGTTGGAAGGGACCTCAAGGATCATCTGGTCCAACCTTGGCAAAAGCACGGTCTAGACAAGATGGTGCAGCACCATTTTCCTGCTTTCATTTTGTCCCCACTTAGCAGACCAAGGTTAGCGGGCTAGTATAACTCCATTCTGGGAGTCATGTCTCCCTCCACAGCTTCTTATCTTCACGTTCCCTTTTCTGTGCCTAAGGAAATAATGAGTCACTGTCTCCACAATACCTAACTCAAACTTTTACAAGAGATTGGCTTGTGATCACAAATTGCCCTAATGTCAGATATTAATCCCGGGGATTACCATAGCCATAAGCAGAAGCATTTGTAGTTTGGAGTAAGGAATTGGTGGGGGAAGAGGGGTTGAGGCTATATTTCTTCTTGAATATGAAAGCAGTACGTTTATTTTCACTAACAATAGCAGCCAGTAATTACAGCCTTTTCTCATTCTCCTGCCTCAGGGGGACTGAACTGCTGCTATCTCAGGGGAGACTGAGCTGCTACTGGCTGCTGCCATTTAACACTTACTGTTCTCCTTTGAACCTGTTTGTGAACCACTTCTCCTTCCCTGTTCCTGTTTCTTTGCTTTCCCTGATAAGTATTTTCCTGAAATGGCCTTTAAAGCAAGTTTAGATATCTATGCAAATAATATGGTTTAAACACCTGGAGGAGACTAATAAACATAAATCTTTAGCTCAGGAGAGTCTATCTGCAGGAAATTCCCCCTCCTCCCCATAACTGGATGCATTATCTGCATATTACAATTGCAGATAATATGTATTTAATTTTATCCTTGCTTTTTTCTAACACACAATTGAGATTACAGCTGTCTATTTCTTAAATATATCATATGAAACAATACTCTTGCTGTTAAGAGTGATCTCTTTAACTCAAGAATACCAGGCTTCCTGCACCGTGCCAAGAACTGGGTAGATTATCTAGAATGCCAAAGAAAAAAAAAGATTTAGCTTTTACTATCTATAAATAGAATATACATTTTCTAAAGTATGCTTCTTATTAATATTCCTATACAGCTATAATGTTTCTTCTCTATTGTTCTCAGTCTCTCTAATGCCAAAGAATGGAAATTTAGCTAGTGATGATTTTTACTGGCAGATAAGAGATTTTCTATTGTGTGTATATGTTAGTAAATGCATCTGAGGAAAAAAGTGGCATTTCTGTGAACATACACATACATGAACACCTTAATTTTGCATATTGCTAGCAGATAAATCTTGAGCATTGTTTAAAATTAGTTTAATACCCAAAGCATGAGATGTTTACATATTCGTCCAGTCCTTATATACTTTGGATGATGAAAGCGATACACTCCTCGTGCTTTGAATGGACATTTCCTAATCACATTCAATTTTTAACTGTTTATTTCCTACTATTTCTTCTCTTAATTATGTCCTCTCTAAAATCAGACTGTCTACTATTCTTTGCAAGTACTACAATTGCCATTTCCCCAGGACAGACTCCCCACTTAAAAGAGTCTCTTTCTTTCCCCTCAGCTATATTCCTTTGCTCCCCAGCACCCATCATTTTAAAACAGACACCAAGTCAAAGGAATAAAACAGGATGTATCAGATCAGCTCATCTTAAAGATCTTTTCTATTATACTGGATCCACATATATTCACATACTGTTTTTAAAAATCTTTGCTCATTCTTGTGTATGATTTTTCTTCCTGTGTGGTTGTTGTAAAGGGATCTGCATAATGGGCAAATGGAATGAAAGGTAAGATCAATCCAATCATACATTGTAACTCTTTAAAATCAGAGTGAAACCAGCCCTTTAAAAAGTCATTAATGTTATCTGCACAATATGTTTTTATTCCACTGTTTAGAAGGCTGATGCATTTACAGGACCTAAAGAAATGAGAGCTATGCAGGATAGTCAAAAAGAGAATGTAATGATACAATATAAGGATTGATTGTGAAAGTAATCATGTTAGTTTTGTAATTATTCAAATCTTAATTACAACTGTGTTGGCCCAATTAGTTCAAAACACAAGGCTAATGTTAGGGTTGGGTGGATACTCAGCATCTGTGCATAAGTAAGAGGCATCTGTTGCCAAGTGGTGGAGTGATGGAAGATGTCAACTCACCAGCTGTGAAGTCAACAAAGCTCTTAAAAACCAAATTTGAGCCAACACAATGATTTAGCACACTTGCGGGAGCGTAAAGCTTATTGCACATGTATACTTTAGCTAGCTGTTGTCACCTAGTGGGACTGAAATCTACAGCAACTATGCACATTTAAGTCTTTGCCTGCTTTTTTAACAATGCCCTGCCTGACAGGGATCTTCAGTGGGGAAGCTGGCAGTGACATTTCTGCAGAGGGTTGATTTTGTTTTTTTTCTTGAACAAACTAGAGAACAAAATATTACTAAGCTGTTCAGAATATGCAATGTCTTAAGGTGGTTACAGCATTTTGTAAGTATTACATACATGCGAAAGGATAGAAAACAGTGAAATATTAAGAGGAATGTCTTATTTGAAAAGTGGTGGCTTTTCTTTCCAAACACCAGTTTCCCCATTCTCTCCAGTTCTGTAGGGAGAGATGGCTGTATTAAATATCAGTTGTACCTTGTCCTTTGTTTATTGCTATCAATTCCAGAAAGACAGGATTTTTATGATTCTGACTATTGATACTGATCTTAGTAATTTCTACTATCGCCTGCAGAGATTGAGGATATTAATAGTGTTGCTAACTTTACAATGGTGTGTTTAACATTTATGCATTATTAACATTTAATGGTAACGTGTAAACTTTACTGAAAGATAATCAATTGGCAGCAAGAACAAAAGAAGAAGGTGAACATTAAAACCTAAGAAGGAATTATATTGAACACTAATGCATTCACTTTTGACCTAGTTCTGAATTTTATGGATCTTTTGTCAGTGACTTCATTTGCATTACTTTCAAGCTTTTATTTATTCACATTTCACGAAGTAGAGATGGAGGAGTGTTTAGATTCATTGTAGTTTGATAATGTTGTTAATTTACATGAAATGCATAGAGTTTGGTGCTGTACTGCGGTGTAATAGAAAATGAGCTCAACTTTGAACATTGTCTTTACAAGATTTTTCAATTACGTTAAAATAAAATTAAACAGAGTTACAGGGCACTTCTAGCATTCTGCATCTGGGTTTCCTTATTTGTAAATTACAAGCAGAAAGCCTTTGATTTCCTTGCTGTTTGAGCAAATAGCCCTTTTTAGGTATGGTTTGCACTTTAATACAGAGCCTTTTGCTTTAAAAAAGTATGACTATACCTGTATGGCAATACTTGATCTATCCTATCAAAGCAGCGCCCTGACTGGACTGAAGAAGCTAAGCAACTCAATCAACCCTTATAAAAATATCTGTAAATAAACACAACTACTTCTGAGCAGGTGTAATGAAGTGTAAACTTTAATGGTTGTAAATTGAGGACTTTGACTTGGAAAGCACCTTTTTTCTAGTCACAATTTATTTAGGCATTTCAACATCTGCACATTTTATACTCACAAGGCAAATTCAGCATTTCTCCACATTATATTGCAGTTTGTGTATAAAAGTGTGTGCAGTGATGTAATCATACAGACAGTAGTAGTACATTAGGTTCAGCTAAGATTACCTGACCAATTTTACTTATGATTGTGAGACTTCAGCAGAAGCTTCTGGAAGACCTAAAGCTGCCACTTCCACCAGTGTCATGAGTCTGACTATAGTATTTCTGTAAATGGGGAAGTGAAGGAGCATAGTGAGGTACACAGCAATCAGTTATATGTGCTTTAGTGTTTTGGATTTCAGCTTCCTGTCGCAGTTGCAGCTGTATTTCACCTGCAAAATGTTCTTTCCTTTTAAATCATACTGACAATGTGAATAGCACGTGTATACTTCAACTAAACAACTTACCAATTCAAGCGGGCTGCCTCAGCTGTAAGACATGAACTCAGAAGTGATAAAGCATGGCACTGCTTCAGTAAAATGGAATAAGAAATCATTTTGACAGAGCTTAGATCTTGGTCTGGGTATTGAATGGGTTTGGTTGTGGGATTTATTATTTTTTTTCCCCCTCTTTCTTTTCAAGGTCGATGTTCCTTATTTTGTGTAGAGTACATCTTACATGACAGTACAGGAAGAAATGCAAGCTGGCTGGGTTAATGCTTTTGGGGTCAAAATGGACTCCTGAATGCAGGGAAACAGCACCTGAGAAATGGTGTTCACTGTCACCCCATAAAGGCAAACAGTGACTGAACGTCAGATGATCAGACTGCAGATCTTTAGTAGGGGCTCGTTATGAATGATTTTGAAAGTGAATATTTCAGTCTATCAGTAAGTAAAGGAAATACTTCTCCTCTCTTTTGTTTAACTCCCTTGACTGCATGGAATTAAAGGAGAGTGGAAGCTGTTGCTGTGATGTTAGAGTAATGATTATAAGTTATGTCTGAGAACTGATTCTTATTTATTGGATCTGCAGACACCTTTAAAATAGCAGAAGTATTTAGGCAATTAGCACTAGAAAGAATACAATTTTTTTGTTCATTTCCCATCCTATCCTTTGCTAATGCAGGAAACACAATTAAGGTGAGTAGCAATGATTTTTTTGAAGATGATTTGACATTTGCCTATAATAAGAACAAATTTTTAAAACGCCTAATCCATAATCATGCAGATGACTGGCTATAGAGTGTCTGTGAGACTAGTTCATCTTTTTTGAAGCTCTCTCAGGGCCTGAAAGAAGCAAACCTGTTCTCCTCTGATCACAAAGGGAGATAATGTTTCCTTTGCTTCTGTCCCATACTACATGCTAGAACAATGGTAAAGCCTCAGTCACATGTAAACCAGAAACAGAATAACTCTTTATCTAACCCCCTGCCGTGTACAACTTCCTGAGACATATACATGTACATAAATAACGCTACCACATTTGTGGGTAAAAATTGTGCCAAGTTAGAGCTTGTCTCAATATCAAACACCTTATGATCAATGTGTTTCAGCTATTTTACATTTTCCTTTGCAATAAAAGACTGATGTTCACCTAAAACTACTGAGGTAAAATAGAGTAGACAGACCATTTAATTTGACTACCTCATGTAAGTAAGAAAGATGGTATTTCTTTAAATCGTTTGTTCCAAAACCAAAGGATTGCTCTCTCGTCATTTTACTCTGTTATGTTTACGTTGTCATTTCTTCCAAGATTTTCTATATGAAGACCATCTAGGTCACATTAGCAGTTGCAGTTTGAAAGTGCACCCTGAAACTGCATGTAGCATGTAAACTCTTCTCTCAAGTAAATACAGTATATCATGTCTCAAACATACCAACTAAATCAAGTGACTTCAATGAGGTTATTCCAGAATGTGATTAGTTTCCGTAAGAACAGATACTGGCAGTATCTATCTAGTAGAATCACATCGGCATTTTCTGCTACTTCAAGTTAAATTGCTATTGTCATGTAAATGAAAGAAATTATAAAAGGTCATATTCGGTGTCTAGACATGATGTTGTTTATATCTCATCACTAAAAGCTATTCACACTGAGGTTAATGACACATTTGCTGGGACAAATCCTTAAATAAGTTTTATCAACTGTACTGACTTTAGAGCAACTATTTAATTTCACATTATAGAAAAAAGAATATCAGATCTTGATCCAGTGAAAGATCTGTCATATTGATTTCAGTGGTACTGGATCAAGATCTGATACTTTGTTTTTCAAAAGGGAAACAAAACAGAACCAAGTCTTAAGAACACTGGAGGAGCTGTCTTTGTAGCACATTTTGACAGCATCTCATTCAATATTATGTTCATCAATGTTACAATCACTCCTTTGAAGCAAAAGCAATCATAAGAATACAGCTATGGATTCTTGAAAAGGTAAAGGTATCAGGAGGCTGCGTGTGCTCTTTGTTAATGACAATTCTCTTTTGTATTGCTCTGTAGTTGAATTTTTCCACTAATAATCTTGAATCATCAGCACACTGATGCAGAAAGCATAGAGTATTAAAATCAGCATGAAGTTTTTAATATAAAATATCTTTTT
The DNA here is from genome assembly GCF_000690835.1 of Fulmarus glacialis. NCBI lineage: Eukaryota > Metazoa > Chordata > Aves > Procellariiformes > Procellariidae > Fulmarus > Fulmarus glacialis. Next base: position 27,407 of record NW_009222676.1, read on the forward strand.
CCAGGGAAAAACAAAATGATGCTAACCATGACAGAGCAATATGCTGCTATGTTAATCAGTGTAGACTATTTTATGTCAATTAACTTCAACTTCTACAATGTGTGATCACTAAGAACGAACTGATTCTACAGTGTCCTGCACTAAAGTTCAGTAACCATGTAATTCTTACGTAACTTGTATTAAAATATAGAAAGTGAACAGAAAACTTAGAGTAGAGGTCAGGTAGTGATTTACCCTTGTCCTGGTTTTGGCTGGGATAGAGTTAAATTTCTTCCTAGTGCTGTGTTTTGGATTTAGTATGAGAAGGATGTTGATAACACCCTGATGTTTTCAGTTGTTGCTAATTACCCTGGCTAGCAGGGCTAGTCAAGGACATTCAGCTTCCATGCTCTGGAAGAGGCTGGGAGGGAGCATAGCC
>NW_009222676.1:28259-33588 GCF_000690835.1 Fulmarus glacialis
CCCCTGGTTTTTATACTGAGCATGATGTCACATGGTATAGAATACCCCATTGGCCAGCTGGGTCAACCCCCCCGGCTGTGCTCCCCCCCCAGCCCCAGCTTGCCCTGCACGTGGCAGGGTATGGGAAGCCGAAAAGAGAAACCAAAAGTCTCCCGGGTGCAAACACCACCCAGCAACAATCAAAGCATCAATGAGCCGTCAATGTTCCTCTCATACCAAACCCAAAACACAGCACACCCCCCAAGCTACTGGGAAGAAAGTTAACTCTGTCCCAGCTGGAACCAGGACATTATTATTATTATTTTCCTTTACCTTTCTGTTCTATTAAACTGTCTTTATCTCAACTCACAAATTTTTCTCACTCTTACCCTTCTGATTCTCTCCCCGTTCTACTGGGGGAGGTGGGGGGAGTGAGCGAGCGGCTGTGTGGGGGTTGGCTGCCTGCCAGGTTAAACCATGACAGTCCTTTTTGGAAAAGACTCTTAATCTCAGGGTCGTGGATTCGAGCCCCACATTGGGCGCCAAAAAGGACTGTCATGATAATGATAGAACACACAAAATATATCCCATTGGCCAGCTGGGCCAGCTGTCCCGGCTATGCTCCCTCCCAGCCTCTTCCAGAACATGGAAGCTGAATGTCCTTGACTAGCCCTGCTAGCCAGGGTACTTAGCAACAACTAAAAACATCAGTGTGTTATCAACATTCTTCTTGTATTAAATCTAAAACACAGTACTAGGAAAAAATTTATCTCTATCCCAGCCGAAACCAGGACAACCCTGTAGGCTATGATGAAGACAATACAGACCAGTCACCCTGTATGCCATACCCTAGCAAAGATTCTCTTTGGAGTTTTGGTTTGGCGAGTTGAATTTTTTCTCCAGTCTTCTTCAGGACAGGAACAAGTCAGACATGAGTTAGCATCAATTCAGTTTCACAGAGGAAGAAAATTACAGTGATTATTCTCTCTGAGACATATTATATTCCAGAAGACATGAGGAAACAGGCACTATTCTTGCCGGTACAGAAATCAAGAACAGTTGTTCTGAACATAGTCTGAAGGACACTGAAGGTGCTTTTTATACTCCTATAACTTTTGATATGTGAAGTCAGAACTCTTCCTCTTACCTGCACTACTATATCTGCACTAACTTTAATAACTTGATGTGATTTCATTATGTGAAGCTGTTACTGCAAGAGACCTTTTTTACCTTCTTTCAAGGAGTCTTATAAAAATAACATACTGGATATAAATCTTTTTATCCCACAGTTCCTATAAACATTCATTTTTGTAACTTAATTTGAAGAAATAATTTACTGATATTGCAAATCAAATGGTGTATATGATGCTTGATAATAGCTGGCCATAACTTTCTCTGTGTTGTTATTAATAAAAGTCCTCATTATTCATAGTAACTCTTCAGTTTCTAGCTTCTCCTCCTACTTGCTTAGAGTAACTTTAATTTCAGAATAAACTGCAGAGAATTCCTATTGCTAGTTCTAACTTGCCCATGCTCATAAGGATTCTGTTTGAATTGTAAACTGAACATAAGAACTACACTACCAGCTGGATTTTCTTCTGTGTATTTAGGACTAATTCAAGTCCCAGTGATGTGAATCAGAGTTTTCTTATTGACTTCCCTGTGAGGTGGATTGAGCCCTTAGGCAGTCCTTCTAACTCTGGTTCTCTAACCGCTAGTGCAGCAACTAGGAAGAACTAAAGCATGTCTCAATTATTAACCACTTCAACAACACGGAGTGGGAGTAATTGCAAGTATATCATTGAAGAGGGAGGAGATAGTAATTACAGCTCATGGTTCCCCCTTTCATAATGAAAAAGAAACAGATTCTGTATAAATAAAACTGGCAAATAATCTAGCATTATTCCTCTACTAATTTTATACAAAATTCTATAAATGAAATTAGCAGTCATCATAATAGATAAATTGAAGTAATCAAGATACAAACCCATACACCTTTATACTACCCACCTTTAAGTCTTTCTGATTTTTAGACTTGCTGAACGTGAAATCCCACAATGTTCCCTTATTCTGATGTAACAGAAACTTTCTGTCATCCTAATAATTCCTGTCAGTACTGACGTTTTTATTTTCTTGATGAGACTGGGAAAGACAGAAAGACATGAGTAAGGTTCTTAATGAAATGACTGTGTGTGTCACTTCCACGCATACTACTCAAAGTCTGTCTTGTAGATAGCCAGAAAATGATTCCCAGTTAACCACAAGATCAGAATGCTGTGAGAAATACATAGCTGAAAATAAAAAAAATGGGAAGAGTAGGTTCATATGCTGGTTGTCATTTCTAGCAGTAGAATCATAGAATCATAGGATGGTTGGAAGGGACCTTTAAAGGTCATCTAGTCCTATCCCCCCTGCAGTGAGCAGGGGACATCTTCAACTAGATCAGGTTGCTCAGAGCCCCGTCCGACCTGATCTTGAAGTTTTCCAGGGATGGGGCATCTACCACCTCTCTGGGCAACCTGTTCCAGTGTTTCACCACTCTCATCATAAAAAATGTCTCCCTTATATCTAGTCTGAATCTACCCTCTTTTAATTTAAAACTATTACCCCTTGTCCTGTTGCAACAGGCCCTGCTAAAAAGTTTGCCACCATCTTTCTTATAAGCCCCCTTTAAGTACTGGAAGGCTGCAATAACATCTCCCCGGAGCCTTCTCTTCTCCAGGCTGAACAACTCCAACTCTCTCAGCCTTTCCTCATAGGAGAGGCGTTCCATCCTTCTGATCATTTTTGTGGCCCTCCTCTGGACCCACCTCAACAGGTCCATGTCTTTCTTGTGCTGAGGGCTTCAGAGCTAGACGCAGTACTCCAGGTGGGGTCTCACCAGAGCAGAGTAGAGGGGCAGAATCACCTCCCTCGACCACTGGCCATGCTTCTTTTGATGCAATCCAGGCTATGGTTGGCCTTCTGGGTTGCGAGCACACATTGTCGGCTCATGTCCAGTTTTTCCTCCACCAGTACCCCCCAAGTCTTTCTCGGCAGGGCTGCTCTCAGTCCACTCATCCCCCAGCCTATATGGATACTGCCCCGACCCAGGTGTAGGACTTTGCACTTGGCCTTGTTGAACCTCATGAGGTTCACATGGGCCCACTTCTCAAGCTTGGCCCAGTCTGGATGACATCCCATCCCTCAGGCGTGTCAACCGCATCACTCAGCTTGGTGTCATCTGCAAACTTGCTGAGGGTGTACTCGATCCCACTGTCTATGTCATTGATGAAGATTTTAAACAGTGCCGGTCCCAATATGGACCCTGAAGGACATCACTCATCACCAATCTCCATCCAGACATTGAGCCGTTGACCACTGGTCTCTGGATGTGACCATCCAACCAATTCCTTTTCCACTGAACAGTCCACCCATCAAATCTGTATATCTCCAATTTAAAGAGGAGGATGTTGTGGGGGACCGTGTCAGAGGCCTTACAGAAGTCCAGATAGACAACATCCGTAGCTCTTCCCTTGTCCACTGATTTAGCCACTCTATACACTACATCCAGTAAGCAAATGTGAATTTCCTTAGTGCATTTTAACTTTAAAAATTCAAGTCTAACTCTCCACCATGGATCACCCATTCTTAAGGAATATAAAATAGAAGACTATATGAAGCAACTATTTCAGTAATTGCCTGTTTCAGACAATAGCAATGGAGTTTAAGTGATCTTTGTATACATTGAAGTGTAGCATGACAGTATTTTTTGGGGAAGCCTGAATCTCTTATTCTAATAACAGAATTCACTACTTATGTTGCACTTAGATTTGCAAAGCCATCGCCGAAATTGAGAATATTGAAAGCTGAAGCTTATCCTATGAAAGTGGTGATGATTCAGTTCTAATTTAGAAAGGCAAACAAAAAAGTTCTATGAACCACCCCCCCAATGCATCTGTGACTTTACTTAAGGCATCTACTGCATGCCCATATCTTTCTTCTTCAAGGAGTAGACAAAGGAAACCAAAAATAATTATTTTTCTTTTATTCACCAGTTAAGTGTTATGCTAAGCTGGATGCCTTAATCAGCCTCCCACATGATCTCAATGGAGCAGAAGGAGGATCAGACCCACATCCCAAAATTTTTCGGAGAATTACAGGCTTTCATAATCAAAAAGTTGAGAGACAAAATTAGGACTCTGTCTTTCTGAAACCTGTTGTATCAATTGCCCATATAGTTTTGGAATACTTCATCTGAAAAAGAGACTAGAAAGGAAAGAAAAAGTTTGTCCTGCATGAGAAATGCAACTGCCTTTTGGACTGAGGATTCAGGAACTTAGAGCTTTCCAGAGCTTAATAAGGAGTTTCTATTAGAGGTATCTCAAAATGGGAAAGGCAGGACAGCTGAGATGTCAAGAGAGGATGTGCTGCTGTGAAAAATATCGACTACACTGCTGCCTCTCCCTGAAGATAATGTTGAACATTTGGAATCTAAGCAGGGTCTCTGAGACCAACTCTGAATAGAAACCAAATTTTTAAGCTGGCCAAATGTTTCAGAATTTTCTGTTTGACTTTTCTGATTCCTGAATTTGGAAATTTTTTTTTGTATAGAAGTGAAGCAGCCTAAAAGAGCCAGCCAAGAACATATCCATGCCTTTCCAGAGCAAGAGAAAATGTATGAGCTTGTAAGACAAGGAACAACATTTACATATGTACCCTAAATGAGAGTTCATTTTTTCTCTTTGAAGCATGCAAGGAAATTCACAAAACACAGGGCTTTCTGAAATAACTTTACAAAACTAACCAACAAAAAGATTGCTGCTATTACAATTAATTTTGTGAGCTTTTGAATGTCCATAGATTGTCTGCAGAACATCAGCTCTGTAACATAATTTTAAAATTATGATTGTCCAAGGTACTGTGTCCAAAGATTCATGTCAAGGCACAAAATGTAATCAAGTAGACAAAATGTTGATTGAAAGCATTCATAAAAAAGACCAACAATTACTTAATTTCAGTTTGCCTGAAATATTTCCACTGAGTTTCATTTTGCATTTAATTTGCATGTCAGGCTTTAAAAAACATTAAACTATCATGGTGAAAGCTATAGAATTGAGACTCCTAAAGAGATTTTTTCAAAAACTCTGGTGAAAATAAGTAGCAGAACTCTGATGTTATCCATCATCTGGAAGGCAACAAGAACTGAAGCCACTGGAAATCACAGAATCATAGAATCATTTAAGTTGGAAAAGACCTTTAAGATCATCAAGTCCAACCATAAACCTAACACTGCCAAGTCCACCACTAAACCATGTCCATAAGTTCCACATCTACACATCTTTTAAATCCCTCCAGGGATGGGGACTCA
>NW_009222676.1:33781-34039 GCF_000690835.1 Fulmarus glacialis
CTTTCAGGTAGTTGTAGAGAGCGATAAGGTCTCCCCTCAGCCTCCTCTTCAGGTTAAACAATCTCAGTTCCCTCAGCCGCTCCTCATAAGACTTGTTCTCTAGACCCTTCACCAGCTTCGTTGCCCTTCTCTGGACATGCTCCAGTACCTCAATGTCCTTCTTGTAGTGAGGGGCCCAAAACTGAACACAGCATTCAAGGTGCAGCTTTACTAGTGCTGAGTACAGGGTTATGATCACTTCCCTACTCCTGCTGGCCA
>NW_009222677.1:0-1482 GCF_000690835.1 Fulmarus glacialis
ATTTGGCTCCCTGCCAGGTTAAACCACAATATTTAACAAATTAAAACCAAATAAGCCCAAGTGGAAAAATAAACAAACAGTAACCAATATCATGTGATACATCAAATAAAGAACAACTAAATGAATATCGAAGACATTTAAAAAGGAGAATCAAGCAATAAAAACAGCAAGTTCATAAAATTAGTATATGCAATTTTCCAGATAAAGCCTGAAAAAGAGATTGAAATGATAGGAAGTATTTCTAACATGGGAGAAAGAAAAAAAAAAAAAAAAAAAAGGATTCCCAGGTTATTATTTTTTAAAATTCTGGTATGTATCATTATCAATGTCCAGACAGAGATCAGTGACAAGTGGTATCCCTCAGGGGTCCGTACTGGGACCAGTCCTGTTTAATATCTTCATCAATGACATACACATATGACAATGACATGACGAGTGCACCCTCAGCAAGTTTGCACATGACACCAAGCTGAATGCGGTTGACATGCCTGAGGGACGGGATGCCATCCAGAGGGACCTGGACAAGCTCCAGAAATGGGCCTGTGTGAACCTCATGAGGGGCAACCCCTAGCATCCTTGCAGACACCTGAAATTGTTTGAAATTTAAAAGACAATTTAGGTTGTCATTAGAGAAATATAAGAATCTATTTTTTTTCTCCTTTCTTCTATTGCAGTTTCATTAAAAAATGTGCTGAATACTTTCATAAAAATTGTCGTAAAGTCTGAAATCTTCACGAGCTGAAGGTTACCACAGTAAGAAGTTTCTGATCTATGTGTGATTTATAATGATTCTGATTAGTTCATCTCACTTACAAAGGAAGATTATCAATTTTGAAATCCTACTTTTTAAATGGAGAGAGGTGGGCTAATCCTAAAAGTGAATACATAATCCTTATCTAGGTAAGACATCTTTCCCAGGGGACTTCCTTATCCACCCCTGTGGAATTTCAACAGGACAAGCACCTAGAAAAATAATTTAAAAAATCTTAGTCACAGTACTTTGTTACTGGATGTTTAGTTCCAGGGCTATTGAAAGTGTATGGGATGGAAGGGTGAGACTAAGATTTGATTGATGCTGTCCCATTACAGAATTTATATAAAAAGCATTCTTAATATCTTATTATGTACAGTTGTGCTGGTTTTGGCTGGCATAGAGTTAATTTTGTTTGTAGTAGCTAGTATGGGGCTATGTTTTGGATTTGTGCTGAAAACAGTAAATTGTTGGTAATACAGAGATGTTTTCGTTATGGCTGAGCAGTGCTTACACAGAGTCAAGGCCTTCTCAGGTTCTCATGCTCTACCGACTGAGAAGGCTGGAGATACACAAGAAGGTGGGAGGGGGCACAGCTAGGACAACTGACGCAAACTGGCCAATGGGATATTCCATACCATATGACGTCATACTCAGTATATAAACTAGTGGAAAGCCGGCTGGGGGCCCGCTGCTTGGGCATCAGTCCACGGGTGGTGAGAATTGGTTTT
>NW_009222677.1:1645-11241 GCF_000690835.1 Fulmarus glacialis
TTCTCTCCCCATCCCACTGTGTGGTGTTTAGCTACCTGCGGGTTAAACCACAACAACAGTTTTAAAAGTGAAGAAACTTCAGACTGCAGAATAGAAAATGTTCCTTCTTGATAATGTCTCCAAGTAGATCTTCAGTTATTTGTCTAAGCAATTTGTCAGAAAAAGACAAAGAGAGCTGCCAAGCATTAGTTTCACATTCAATAATCATTTTTTAATTAGATATCAAAAAGAATTGGCTGCAGTGCAACCCAAGGACCAGATGACATGAAAAATTTCTAAAGGAAATGACTGAAGACATTAAGTAATCAGTATAATAGCATATACTGATGACCCAAATGAAATGCAAGATAGCTTTGACAAAGATCAGGTATAGATCCTCCTGAACCAGACAAAATCACCCTACTAGAAATGTAATGTATTTTTGTACCTTACACCTTTTTTTAAATTTTTTTTTTTTTATTTTTTAAATCAGGCAGATCTCTTCATATCACTTGAAATAAGTTGGGAAGAGGCCTGGAAGAACTAACTGGTGAAGCAGCTGCTGTTGTTTTCTTTTTAATGAAAATGATCTGCTAAGTGACACAAAAGCTATTTCTAATAGTGTTTGTAATTCCAAAGCCTGGTGTTAAATTAGCCATTTTTCTTCTTTTAAATTTCATATTTTCACATTTTCCAGTTTGTGTTAGAATTAAAGGTAGAAAGGATGGCAATGGAAAAGCAGCTACTTGATGACTGTAAAGCACTGAGAATGGAACACAAAGTGTTTCTCAGACCAGCCATTTGAAATCAGTTCTGGTCCATTCCATGGATAACTGATGAAATATTAAAAAAAAAAAATTACAGTTATCTCAGTTCTTACTGATTAGGTGGCTGTAATGCTATAACTATGAACAGCTTTATATCAGTTTACACCATGTGTTTATGAATATTGTTATGTATCCATTTGAACCCATGTACAAATGTATGATATACAGACACTCATCATTCACTGAATAAATTAATAGATTTACTGAGTTTCTGGTTTGCAATGACTATTTCACAGATATGAGAAAATGCGTTAGCTATTAACAATGAAAAATTTAGCAAATGCATGTTTATTGAAACTATCATGGAACAGGATATATCTATATGGGGAGGATGTAAGTTAATTTCTCTTTTTAAGTGTTTGAGTCGTTACAGGTTCTCCAGTATTTTTCCATAGCTGTAGGAAACTAGTAGACTATTCTCATCAGAGAAAAATAATGAATAAGAATTTTTAAAAACTATGAACTAGACATTTGTCTTTGCCTCTCAGATCTTTGCAAAGTAACTGAAAACCAAGATTTGTTTTGAAAAAGCAGGGAGATACAAAGAGTTTTTCAAGTATATATGATGACCAAAACCTGTCTTCTTCAAAGTGAATATAACTATGACCTAAATTCTCAGAGTAGAAAAAAGCAAAACGATTTTTTTTCTTCTTTTGAAGTTCTTCCAGTTTCATAAACAGGTAGGATTCCTGTATTGCAAAGTATTCCAATCACTATTTCTTGCAACAGAATAGTAGGTTTTCTTCATCACAAAAATCTTAGTCAGACTACTTAATGCAATAATATGGGCATAATCCAGAATGTTCCCTGTACATTGTTGGAAAGTTACAAAGTGCCATCAAGTGATTAATGGTAATACTTCTTTTTTTTCTTTTTTTTTTCTCCTGAACAAGCTACATAGTATGCATTTTTTTACTTTTTCTTTTTTTCTTACATATTTATTTTTAGTGATCCTACTCTCTACAATAAGTGAAGAAGGGAAATATAATGTGTATAGGCTGAGCAAATGTTCCTCATGAAAAAGTCTTACAGCACACCATAAATAACCAAAAACATTAATACCATCATTTTTAGTTAGACTTCGACTACATATAGACTTTGTCTTCATCTAGAACAAGTCTGAGAAACTAGTACATGGAGAAAAACATGTAGTATATTTGTTCAAAATCACCACTCTCTGCAATAAATATTCCAGAGATGTTCTTCCAATGAATTTAAAAATTCTACATAAAATACCTGAACAGGGGTTTTGTTTGGTTTTGTCTCTAATTTTCTTGAAGATAGGAAAAACCCCCAAACATGCAGTAAGTCCCTCTTTTATCGTACTCCTTTTTTGCTTAGTCTTACAAGTGACATGTCACTATCACTGCACTTTCCAGCTCTTCTCATAGCTCAAGGCAATGGACTGATTGAAAATCCAATTATGTTCATAAAAATTATTGGATTGTCATAGCTATACTATGGGTATACCCTTCATATGTGTTTGGTTCATAATGAGAACCACTGTACACTAAATGTCTTGTACTCCAAGAGATTGCTTAAACTTCTTCAGAAGAATAATTACATTATCAATTTGTTCATGAAAAAAATGCAGTACATTCATCACTTCATAACACTGTTAGCTTTTAACATTGAAAACTCAAAAGATTCCATTTTATATTCTTATTCAGTGATAAAGTTCACAAGCTGAGTGAATTCGAATTGTCAGTCATATCTAGGCAAAAGAGAAATTAATCAGTGCATAAAGCCTATGATTTCTCTCCATCTTCAAAAACAGTCAAGTCAGCTATAGCACAGTTTAACATTTCCAGAAAATCTGATCTTGTAAACCTTCACAAGAGAAAACTCAGCAAAAGCCAAATTTCACATGCAGAAGATGATTGTACTTAAAACTCCAATAGGCCTAATGAAAACTGAAGAACAAAAGTGGCAAACAGGTCTTTGAAGATGATGTATTGTAGCCACTTGACCCAGTGCGTTAATGGTTTCAATGTGGTTTGCAGTGTCTACATTGGAACCAGAAAAGAGATGCATGATTAACATCTGCGGCATGAGAGAATAACCTCACAATCCTCTGTAACGCCTCATTAGACATTACTATCACCTTTCTTTTCTCTGATTTTATGGATTTCAGCCTAGGCGATATTTCAATATCACTAAAAGGAAGCCACTCCCAAAGAATCCAATAGGGCACAGCAATGTATGTGATATTGTATTGGGTTTCAAATGGCAAGGTTTTGGTAGCGGGGGGGCTGCAGGCATGGCTTCTGTAAGAAAACACCAAAAGCTGCCCCCATGTCAGACAGAGCCATTTCCAGTCACTCCAAGATGGACCTCCCAATGGCCAAGGCCAAGCCAATCAACAATGGTGGTAGCGCCTCTGTGATAACATTTAAGAAGGGGGGAAAACTGCTGCACAACTGCTGGGAGAGAGGAGTGAGAATATGTGAGAGAAACAACTACACAGACGTCAAGGTCAGTGAAGAAGGAGGGGGAAGAGGTGATCCACGCACTGGAGCAGAGATTCCCCTGAAACCCGTAGTGAAGACCATGGTGAAGCTGGTTGTCCCCCTGCATCCCATAGAGGTCCACAGTGGAGCAGATATCCAACCTGCAGTCCATGGAAAGCCTGTGCTGGAGCAGGTTCCTGGCAGCACCTGTGACCCTGTGGAGAGGAGCCCACGCTGGAACAGGTTTTCTGGCAAGGTCTGTGACCCCATGGGGGACCCACACTGGAGCAGTCTGTTCCTGAAGGACTGCACCCCGTGGAAAGGACCCACGCTGGAGCAGTTTGTGAAAAGCTGTAGCCCATGGGAAAGACCCACGCTGGAGAAGTTCATGAAGGACTGTCTTCCTTGGGAGGGACCCCACGTTAAAGCAGGGGAACAGCATAAGGAGGAAAGAGCGGCAGACACAAAGCTTTATGACCAGACCGTAACCCTCATTTCCCATCCCCCTGAGCTGTGCACAGGGAGGAGGTAGAAGAGTTTGGAGTTATGTTGAGCCTGGGAAAAAGGGAGGGGTGGGGGGAAGGTGGTTTTAGTTTTGTTCTTATTTCTCATTATCTTACTCTATTTGATTGCGATAAATTGATTTCCCCAAGTCAAGTCTGCTTTGTCCCTGATCTTAATAAGTAATATCCCTGTCCTTATTGCAATCCACGAGTTTTTTGTTGTATTTTTTCCCCTTGTCCTCCTGCTAAAGAGGGAGTGATAGAGCTGCTTGGTGGACTCCTGGCAGCCAGCCAAGTGCAACCCACTGTAGATACTTAGTCATATAATACCAAACTTCAAGAGCCAAAGCGGCTAAATCTCCTATTTTAAGACAGTGAAAGACCTTGTATTATCTTAATACAAAAAAATGGGAAAAAAATCTATCTTTCGAGATCAACTTTGATTAATACTGCAATCCACTTCAATCTACCCTTATGATCTAAAGTTTTCAACAATTTCTTTTCTGAAAGGTTTTGTCTGTTAGAAAATTACAAAAAAAAGGCTGCAGTGTCATACCTGTTGTAATCTCATATTGAGGTAAGTGAATTAGCTCATCTCTCAAGAAACAAGAAATTGTTGTCCAGAAGTGTTAAGATTAGCTGTTGGATAATAGTGTAGAGTGTTTGCAATAACATGGATTTTCTCCTTATGTTGATAAACAAACAACTGTGAAATAGTAAATTTAACTACAAAGTAGCTCTTGTCAAGAATACACTTCTTACTGTGGGCAAAAATCTGTGTTGGCCTACTTTTCCATTATTATTTAAAAAAAAAATTCTGAAATGTATAGCTGCATTGAAGTTCAACACCTGAGAAAAAATATGCCTGACAAACACTGATGTGAAATATTATGATCATTTTCCTGTTAATTTTTGCCTGTAAATCGGATTGAATTCTCTTAAACTTGAAACTGTTCCCCTGGTAACCATGTAAATATTTTGAATTTTTTTATAATGCACAAGTGGGTTTTAGCATTTCTTGTGCTTGTGTTCCTGGTCTAGAATATTGAAAAAGGTTTACTGTTGGAGCAGGCAGGTAGTTCTGCTTTTGTTACCCTGAAGGAATTATTTTACACAGGGGTAATTCTCTGCAGGCTAATCTTGATCAGAACTTTGCTAATTTTCTCTACATGGGTAATGAGAACTGAACAGTACTTGGCCTATTCTCTGAAAACCCATTTAATTTCAAAAAAGCCAGGATGCAAGTTTAAGCTGCTTATTTTAACAAAGAGTGTTTCCCATAGTACAACGACCTTCACATGGATCATTGTTTTCTTTAAATGTTTCCAGCAACTAATTGTAAGTAAGAACAAATGCCACCATCAATGTCTTCATGTGAAAAAAGTTGGTAAGTTTTTTTTTGTTTCTAACTGTGCTGTTTCAATGTCATGGCATGCATCCTACTCTTTTATCTCAGTTAAAGGCCTAATTCACAATTAATAAGACCAGGAAAAGATTGCTTTTTAACTTAATCCCCATTAGAAATGAGTATGTGTGATTGAAATGTTCTCTTGATTTAAGTCATTTAACCATTCTGTTTACATGCAATAGTGACTTTACTATCTGTGACAAAAAGGGTATTTTAAAATAAAATTATTTAGAATATCTCCAGAAAAAAACTGTGAGTCATAGAGCTTTACATTACCAAGGGACACCAGCTTCCGTTATTCTCTTTATCCGATGCTCAGATGTTTGTTGACTTTGGTTTTTTAACCAACAAATGAAATACGATTATGAGTAATTTTCGAAGTTAATGAAACCTGTCTTTTAGCTATTACAAGGCTGTCAGAAGATACATGAGGATGAAAAAATGTTGCTGGTGTACAAAGAAAAATAAATGATTGCAGGGCATCTTTACTGGGTCTCATTTTAACAAAAAACCCAAAGATCTGTAGTGGTCAGATGGCAAGGTTATTTTATGAGGAGTTAGTGATCCACATAATGGCTAATCCAGGTGCATGTCTTGATTTCAAGGATCCTGTGTGACCACTATTTAATATAGCTGTATCTGATCATTAGCATAATTAATCAATGTATAGTCACTGCACATATAGTCAATGTGTATATATTCCTACATATATATAAAGTGTATTGTCTTGCCCACTTGAAATATTATATGCACCTGTTTAGCAACTGTAGCTTTATTATTGAGATAAAAATATTAGAGTGTATTGTAAAAGGGACTACTCAAATCTGAGTCCTCATTCCAGGCTTGTTTGCTGTCAGTGACTCATAAATCTGCACTGTGCACAAGACTCTACAAGAATACCAGTGAACTTGGAGGTGGTGAACATTGCCATGGACAGGAGAATACCTACCATCCTTGCTTGCAAAGGTACTGAAATTGTTGTACACAAAGTCAAGGAAAACAAAAGAAAAGGAAACAATTATTAGAACTAGCATGTTTGCTTTAGCAGCTTATGTAGAAAGCTAAATCAAAAATGGGGCAGAATGATTCTCATTATAAAATGTGAAAAGTTAGAGATTTAGTTGAGTATTAAAGCAGAAAATATGATGGGAGATATTCTATATGTTAACTGTACAGACTACCTGTAATCGAATGCCAATAAGGCACATGTTAATTGTGAAATCTCCTAACAGTAATTAGCCTGCTGAATAATTTCTTAATGAAACAGTGAAAAATGCTGCACTGCTTGCAAAATTTGAAAGATCTGATTTGAAAATCAGACAGAAGACTCAACAATGTAGTTGATATTTCAAGATTTTAGGCAATACTTTCTATAGATTTTGGTTAACTATGACTTACATAACAAGAACAAGGAAAGTGTTATGGAACAAAATGCTTGGAGTTCACAACTACATTAGCAAATTTTATCTGCTTTCAAAAATCAAATTCAGGTATGTATCTCCTAAAATCAGAAGAAATAAAACTATGCGGTATTGACTATTACACCACAAGAAGTCAGTAATTGTTTTTATGTTCTGATGCTTTAACAACATTTCACATACTCGAGATTAATAAAGCATTTAATTAATTTTTGTAGGTTGATCAGAAGTTTCAGATAATGAATAGAACACATTTATTGCCAGAAATATTGTTGTCAACATCATAGACATGTTCCTCTGCTTTTACGAAGAATGTTTTATGTCATTGAAGAAAAAAATCAAAACTTTTTTCTTTACTTCCTACATTTTAGGGGGCTTGAGGTGAACATGTTTTCTAGACATCTCTAGTATTGATCCTTCCAGAGAAAATTTAACTTCTTCTCTAAAATTCTCATTAATGGGATTATGTTATAAAGAAAATAAAAACACTGTAGTCCAACAGGGAACTGCCAAGAGTTGTCTCGACTTGTGTCACAAAATGTTAATCATATCAAATAAGTGAGGTATCTTTGAGTAGAGACAAAGAAAGGTAATTTCATTTTGGGGGTTTCACTGTTTTGTTTTTTTTTCTTTTTTTCTAAGATGAAGGCATAATAGAAATATACACATTAACAGAGACTGAAATCTCTAAGAGAACTTGAGAGGCTGAGATGTGAGGTACTAATGAGAGTTGGACACCAACTAGAAAATGGATGAAGTGGGAAAACAGATTTTAAGCTTGTTAAATTGGAGCACTGAAGACTTAAACCTATAAACCTATATAAAAGGGAATTTTCTAACCTGGCTATTGGTTTTAGGACATGTCAGTTTTTGGATATCGAAACTGAAATATTGTGAAGTCTTGGGTTTAACAAAGTGAGTATCACTGACAGTATAGAAAACAGGCCTTGTGATGGTGTCTCAATAGTAGAAGCATTAAAAGGCAAGAAGTAATTTGATAATTGAGGTCACAGAACATTCTCAGGTACTTTTAATTTAACACATAGCTTGTTATCCTGATGATAGTAGTTACAATGGCGTTTTTTCGTTGTTTGTTTTTTTTTTTTTTAAATGTGATTGTATATTCTTTCCCAGGTTGAAAATATTACAGTATTCCATATGAAAGAAAAAAATATTCTTCCATAACTAAAATATATTCAGAAAACACATGATTTGGTTATAAATTGTATGTCTGCTACATTCAAAATTGAAACAGTTGAAATTGTTTAAAAGAAAATAATTGTGAACATGTTTTCTTTAGATATCATGATATTTAGAAAATTAAAATTATATTTGTAGTGACTTCTGCCTTGAACTATATGAAAGGTGATGTCAGAAAAAAAATGCCAAAGGATGCTCACAGTAATCAGAGCTAGATGCATAGACTCTTCAGTTATATATTTCTATATATGTATTTATTACGTATCATATATAACACACATATCATAAACGTGTTCAAAACAGCAGCATTGATTTTACTCAAACTACTAAAATCATTCATCTTAGAGCAAATATTAAAGGTTCATCAAGGAAAAAAAAAATCTGCTTCCAAAAAAAGTTTGGAACTGAAATCAGAGCTGTTTTTTTTATTAATCACTGCTGATGTGAAAAAAATATGATCTTTTAAGTAAACTGGGAAGAACAGGGTGACTTTAATAGAAAGGGAGTGGGCAGAAAGTGCCGGAGTTTATTCGGGTCTGTATCTGACGACGGCGTGGGAGTCGCGGTACTGGAGTAATGATGAATCCCAATGTGGGTATGGTCATTCTCCCTTATTATAGCTTATAGCAGCACTTATATAGCCCCCAACCTTATACATGCGCCTCGTGTGAGATAATGATTGGTTACATGCAATTGTTCACGCGCTTGTAACTCAGCTATGATTTGTGCTAGCCTTCTGTCCACGCGCCTTCGTTCTGTAACATCTGCGTCCTTGCTGACATCCTCTTTTACCTGCTTTTCAGTCCAACTTCTTTGATTTCTTGCCAAGTACTCAGTTTCTCAAAACTTCCCTATCTCTGTAAACGACCTTCAAGCTTAGCACAGCCTGCAGCTGCCTAGTTTGGATCGCTCATTATGTGTCTTCCCACAAGAAAGCATGATAACATAACTCAAAAATGCCAAGATGATTGAAAAAAAGGAAAGAAAGAATGATTTTCATGCCTACTATAAAAAAGATAAGGAATATTTAGACAAAGGACTCCTAGTTAATGGTTTGGGCTTTTTAAAAGTAAGGATATAAAAGTGTAAAATGAATTAAATAAGAAGGTAACACCATCTTCATAACTAGACACCTTTAAAATTAGTTTTGATTAATATGTGAGATGTAAGAAAGAACAAGATATTTGCTTCCAGACCTATTTTCTGTGGTTCTAATACAGAAATTACTCATATCCCTGATAAATATTTTTTGGCAAAGTATACTGTAATTATTTTAAAGCAGGTTCTAAGGACGAAGGACTTAATCACTGAAGACAAAGGACTCCATCTAATACAATGTAATAACCCATTTACTCTTCACAGCAGCCATCCTGTAGCAAGTTCAAGGACAAGTTCAGATTGGCACCACAAATAATAGTGCAATTCTAGTTAAACTGAAAATGTGTGAAATATATAAACAATGTTTTGGAGAAGCACGTAGGCAAGAAAAAATATAATAAGCAGGTTGAGGCATTTATTGGATTCACTTTGCCTGAGTATATTTATGCCCATAGATGCTTCAAAGAAAAGAAGTGTAATACCACATCAAGACTAAGGAACTGAAAGACGATTTCCTCTTCAAAGAAGCTGTGGAGCATATACATTCATATACAGAGACAATGATGGTATTGGGGAAGATAAAAATTAAATTACATGAAGTGAGAATGATAAATAAAATTAAACAATTCCATAGCTGTTCTTCAAATAAACAGTAAGTCCTATCATAATGGATTTTTGCCTCAGTCTTCGCCTCAGTCTTTAATAGTCAGAGC
>NW_009222678.1:0-3607 GCF_000690835.1 Fulmarus glacialis
AAAAGCCTTACTAAAATCCAGAAAAACTAAATCCGCCACCTTGCCTTCATCCATGAGGCGGGTGGCCTTATCAAAGGTTATCAAATTAGGATGTGGTCTTGCTGGGGCTTTACAAAAGGGAGGGAGGTTTGGTCCCATGCTGTCCCAGAGCATCACCCCATATGGGTGATTTTCCTGCTGCTGCAAGCGCCTTCTGCCGCAGCGTGGGTTTGCTTTGGGTAGCTGGTGAGCAGCAGCTTCGTTCTGGGAGCTGAGGAAGAGATAACGGTGGTTTTTGCTGAATCTTTACTTCCAGACCTGGAGCAAATCCCGCGACGAGGGTGTTTGTGGGATTCATCTTCATGTTAGAAAGTGTTTGCTTTCAGAACACCCTTCGGCAGAGATTCTCAGTTCTTTTTGGAGCGGCTTTTGGTTTCAAGTGCATGTTTTTTAAATCTCTGCTAGCATCAGAGCCCGTATCAGGAGTTAACGGCATGCTGGTGGCATCCTTTGCACATGTACTAATAGTCCTTAGCCCTTTATTTTTCTTCCTAATGACTGTCTTTGAAAAAACAATTCAGTTTTATCAGAGGTTTTTGGCCTCTGCTTTGCTTTTTTCTTAGTGGACTTGTCGTGACTGAGTTAAAAGAGCCCCTTAGGGTGGCCCTGCTGCATTGCTTCGCATCCCCGAGGTTTCCTCTGGAGCTGAGGACAATACCGGGCACTGTATCAAAGGTACAGCTTCTGCTCCCCAATTTGCATTTGTTCTCGCTCTCATCTCGCTTCCAAGTGCTGGAAGATCAATGTACCTGTCACTCACCACTTCTCTGGCTCGCCTTGGAGAGAGGTTTAACAGCAGCGGCGGCAGCAGCTCGGCACCGAGCCGCCGGCGGTCCAGCGTGCCCCGTCGGAGGCTCACACATGGGGAGGTTCGTGGTGGCTGATGATGGAGGGTAGGAGACCTGGTAGGACTCAGATCATGTCGTGGTCCACAGCATTGATTACTTTAATTTTTTCCCAATTCCCATGCAATTCCGATGCCCTTATGAGAAGGTTTCTCTGTCCCATATCCTTTTCTGAAAGCAGCAATAATCTCTTGAATTTGGGAATCTGTGCTCCCAGAATTACCCTTGCTTATTTAACTTGTTTTTTCCCAGCAGTAGGTGCACGGGATTTACTCTACTAATATTGCGGTTTCCTTAATCCACCCCGAGCAGCAGCATCTTCCTCTTGCTGCATGGACTGGCACACTTGCTCGTTAGGGCTCGGCTGGCTGACGATGCTGGCCCGTCCCTGGAGAGATGCTGTAATGGCACAGCCATGCAGAAATAAATGGCTCAGGGTGTGGTGTTCCCCACCGCCTGCGTGCCAGCCCCTGTGTAAGGACTGAGATTATAGGACCTGGTTCGATTGAGAAGTAAAGTTAGCTAATATCTGCCTCCCCTCCGCTCATTTTTTGGCAGATGTAGAGGATTCAGATTTGATGAGAGCTTATAGGGATGAAGGATTTGGAGTAAGTAACAGCAGGTCAATGTTCCCCTTCCCCATTTTTTTTGCCATGCGGGTAAATACATGTTTTTACAAAAGGTTTTCCTTTTTTTGTTGAAACTTCCTTGCAAGTGATCTTAATTCTCCACTTAGTATTGGGGTTGGAAAAAAGCTATCACTTTTAAATGTTAAAACTTCATTCATTTTGGGGAGACACAGACTAGAAGTAAGAGGCAATTTGGAATGGTTGGAGAATATAGAAGTTTAAGGTGCGGTGGTGCTTATATGATTTAAGGATGCCAGAAAGCAAGTCGGACCTCGTGTTATGTCCGGCTCTCCCGCAGACATCCCAGGAGCCAGCCCTGGTTTCGCTCTGCCTGCTTCAGCTTCCCCAGGGCGTCGATTGCTGGTACCTCTCGCAGCAAAATAAGAGCAGATATAAGGATCCTCGTAACCGTGTTGCATTCAACCCCTTTCCTGAAAGATGCATGTGCTGGTGGGTCCCGGATCCCATCTGCTCGGAGCGCCGTGGCAAGAGGTTTTGGCAGCAAATTGCCCATCTCAAGGTTGGAGTTTGCACCAGGATTTTTTCCGTGGGCACGGTCGGTGTGAGCGGTGCCTGGGGGATGCACGGCTCCGAATAAAGCACCAACCTCAGCAGCGCGCGGCCCGTTGCGATGGGCGCGGGCTGCGAGCCCTGGCTGATAAATGATGTTCATATCCCATTCAAATATGATGCAAGCAGTTTTTTTGTAGTTTGTCTTCCATTGCGGTAGTAAAGTTTTTAATTAGGAAAGCTAATGAGATCGATTAGTCATTAGAACTGACCTCTGGATCTCTGCGAGGAGTGTGCATGTGTGCGCTGGGCTGATAACGGGGGACGCTGGGGTATTGTTTGTAATAAAAGCGTAAAGTGTTTGATTTGAGTGAAATGTGCCACGGGGAATACATCATGCGGAGAAAAAAAATTACAACCCTGGGAGCCTGTAATGAAGGGAATTAAACCAACATCCTATCTAAATAACATGATTATCTACACAAAACCCCTCAGCTAGCAAGTAATAATAGAAAACTGAGCTCTTCGGAGAGTCTCTTTCAGGATGTGGTTAATGCTGAAGCCGTGCACGCAGGCACTTTCAGAAGAGCAGCTCCGGCATGAATACACCATCCAATTACCGCCGGGGAATAGAGTTTACCAGGTGCCAGCCCGTCTGTGCAAGGAGCGGGGGGGGGGAGGGGGGGGGGACGGACACGCCTGCAAGCAGTAACAATTTGGGACCTCTATTTCTTGTGTGAGCGTGAGGTGGGGGACGATGTCAGGCAGGAGTTTGATGAGGTTCTGGGTTGATTAGTGGCAGCTAGAGCTTGCGTAGGGCCAAAACAAAAAAAAGTTAATAATGTATGCAACAAATTCCCAGCTTCATAATTTTGTAAGGTCGGAGCGGCAGAGGGAAAGGGTCAACTCGTGCTGTCGCTGTTCGGGGTTTGTGGCGCTCAGCCCTTCCCTGGTGTGAAAGAGCTGCTTTGGTACATGGTTGATGCTATATCCATGAGAGGCTGGATGTGTCCATGCCTCATGGGTGACAAAAGGGTCTCATAGTCACCAGCCCTCACCGTAGTTGGGATTTCATCGTGTGCGTGTGGTGTTGGGCCGTGCAGGGGTTGGCATGTCTTTCCTTTTGTTCCCATTTTGCAATCCTAAATGCAGTTCTCTGAAACAAAACGCTCCAACTTTGCTGGTGCTTGCGAGCAATTGTAATTGTAATTAGAGCTTAAACCTTGCAAAGGGCTTTAAAAACCTACGCGATGGTGCAGTCGCTGCCCTGATGAATTTAGTCTGATACAGAAAGTCCCAGGATAGGGAAACAGCAATGAAAACCCGTTTGCTTTCCATTTGCTTTCCGTCTTCTTTCCTCTCTCTCCTTGCCTCACCTCTAAAGCGATGGCTGTCTGCAATTCCTTTGGTCATCAAATCATCGAATGGTTTGGGCTGGAAGGAGCCTTTGAAGATCCTCTCGTCCAACCTCCCTGCCGTGGGCAGGGACATCTCCCACTAGATCAAGTTGCTCAGAGCCCCATCCAACCTGACCTTGAATATTTCCAGGGATGGGGCATCCACGGCTTCTCTGGGCAACCTGTG
>NW_009222678.1:3940-16132 GCF_000690835.1 Fulmarus glacialis
GGGGGGGTCTCACCAGAGCAGAGCAGAGGGGCAGAATACCCTCCCTCGACCTGCTGGCCACGCTGCTTTGGGTGCAGCCCAGGATACGGTTGGCTTTCTGGGCTGCGAGAGCACATTGCCAGGTCATGGCCAATTCTTCGTCCACCAGTACCACAAAGTTCTTCCCCGCAGGGCTGCTCTCAATCCCTCATACTGGGGATTGCCCTGACCCAGGTGCAGGACCTTGCACATGGCCTTGTTGAACTTCATGAAGTTCACATGGGCCGACAAAACATCTGGTTTTATTTTAATTTCTTTTATTTTAGTATTTATTCCAAATCACCAGAAGCTCTTTAAGTTACTGGCGTTAACTTCCTGGCTTTTCAGTTTGTTCAGTATTTACCGGTTGACTTAACGCACCCTTACTTGGAGCGTACTTTGTAGCACTGCTGGTTTTAGGGATGCTCGCTGGTTAACAGCAGCGTGCCGGTCTTGAAAGCATCATCAAAAGTCTGCTGCTTACGGCGACGCTGCAGAAAATAATTTGCATGCAGGCATTATTTTGGTGCATTAATAAAGCAGGGGTCCCGCATAGGAGTCGGAGGGATGTAGAAGAGTCTCTTTTAAAATAACACGTTGGTGTGAGGATCTGGCTTCATGCACGGTGCAAACAGGGGTTGGAGGTCCCACACGCTGCAGCGTGGGCATGTGCAATGCCAAGTTAGAGCTGGCCCAAACGCCCTCCAAATTTTATCGCAGCCATATAAAAGAGATTATTTGCGTGGTGTTGTGAGCGTGCTCGGGGCTTTATAGGCGGTGTTGAAGGCTGTGAATCCCTCCATACGCTCCTCGCTCGGTGATCATTTATCTTACAGTATAGTATCGAGGAGCCTTGTGATAATAATCTTTATTATAAAAAATTCCAGTGATTTTTTTGTCACGGTAGAGCCTGCTTTTCTCCTCACCCCCCCCAGCAGAAGTTGTAACTCTGTGGCTGAGTTTAGGAATGGAAATTCATGCTGCCAGCTGCCAATCCCTCCATACGCTCCTCGCTCGGTGATCATTTATCTTACAGTATAGTATCGAGGAGCCTTGTGATAATAATCTTTATTATAAAAAATTCCAGTGATTTTTTTGTCACGGTAGAGCCTGCTTTTCTCCTCACCCCCCCCAGCAGAAGTTGTAACTCTGTGGCTGAGTTTAGGAATGGAAATTCATGCTGCCAGCTGCCTGATCCCTCCTGAACCCAACGCGAGATGCCGGCTGGCTTGGGAATGCACATATTAAACTGTAAAGCCACGGATCACCGTTACCACTGCTGGAGAGAGATGGGGAAGCTGCTCCCTCCGCTCTAGGGAACGAGATCTTCTCTAAAATGCATTTCCCTGATTTTCTTGTTTAGACACAGATCCAGCATCCTGGGTTTTCCGGTTTACCTGGGAAGCAACGCTCTTCTCCCTTCTCTTGCAGGGACAAACATGGGGACGGGTACAACATTTTCAGGGGAAATAATGATTCGGCTTTTCCCCTCTCAACCTTGCAATAATTTTAATTAGAGTATCTCCAAGAAAAACAGCCGGCCCTTTAAATCAGTTATAAAACCAGAAGACTTAGTCTCAGCATGTAGTGTCAGCTTTAATTATCTGGGCAGTTATAGCTGTATGTTATAAAAGTCGGGCAATTAGATGCATTCCTTAAAGCCACAAAAAAAATTGCTAGCTATCAAGTGGAGGAAAAGCAGAGTCAAACGTATAACTGTTAATTGCATGAAACATTCAGCAGAATAAAACGGTGTGTAGATCATCCTGTAAAATATGATGAAAACGGGAATGATTAAATGCGTAAATCTGTTTCCAACGTAGATGTTGGGGATCAAGGTATTGTTGGTGAATGCATGATTTACCTGGTAGAGTTTTGCTGCCGGGCTGGTGAAGCCAAACACCCCCAAGCCCATCAGATCCTTTCTGTTACCATCGGCCACGATGGTCCCATGCTTGACGCACCCCAGGGGTATTCTTCCCCTTTTGTAGGTGCAAAAGAGTTGGCTGTAGGACCGACGTTGGTGAGGTCCCTTCTGTCCCATGCACACCTGAATTTCAAGCCTTTTTTTCCGTTTGCTTTCTCATAGGAGCCAACTTGCACTTCGTAAGGAGCCCCCCAGCCAACAAGGTGATAAAGACACGCTACAGGATAGTGAAGAAGAACGTGGTGTCTCCAGCCTTATCGTCCTTCAGCAGCCCCATTCCCAACTGGAAGACGAGGCGCCCTGTGACATCCAGGTAATTCTTCCATCCCATGAATGCAGCTGGTTGGGATGCGGGAGCTGAGGGAGTTCCCACATTGGTTCCGTTTTATTACCGTTGCATGTTCGTCACTTTATTTCTATATTTGTTTAGCGACTTCTACGCAGAGTTTATTGACTTAAAGTGTAAAATCGTATTAGTAATCACGTTAGCCTGAGTCGGCGGCCAGCAGCTTACCGCAGTCTGTGGCTTCATATTTATTCTCTGTTTGAATTAATTGTTTCCATGAAGCAGTTAAATAAGCTGTAAGGAAGATGAATAAACGCACACAGCTTTTTACATCAGACCTAAGTAAACTTGCTGCTTCTTTTGGAGATAGACATGGCCTGCTAATTAGGGACAGTCAAGCCTGCTAACGAGGCCAGACCTTCCTTCTGCTTTATAACATTATTGTGTACGTTGGTGCTACAGCGGAGCTTATTGAAAGCGTTGGAGGCAGAGGCCCCAAACCTACACCAGGTTTGTGCAGGCACAAACTTGCTTCTTCCCGGGTTATCTGGACGGGTGGAGCATCAGCCTGGCCCTGTAGCAAATAATTTGGCGTGCCAGCACCCGCCTGAAGAAGAGTATCACCAAAGGATGGTGCTGTACCCTTGAGGCTGAGTCTTCCTAAATCAGCTGTGCTGACGTCCATATTTCACCTACGAGCGAGCTGCAGCCACGTTAGCTGGTGGAGATGTTACCAGGAAACATCTCAGAGGCCAAGACAAAATCTGGAAGTTGTGTATAAGCAGAAGGGTCATTACAGTAATTGATGCTCTAAAAAAAGCTGCTATTAGAACTCATATTTTTCTATTCTTAGGTTGAGAATGACTTCTCCTCCCCCTGAAATGCTGGTTTGCCACTGTTACAGGCAATATTTTGGGCAAAGAGAGTCTGCTCTAATCCGCGATGGGCTTGTTCGTTTGATTATTCATTCCAGCGTGGCAAACCCGAGGAGCTGGTGGATGCTGCGGGCTGTCCCCCACCATCGGCTCCTCTGGTGGAGCAGCAACACGGGTCAGCATCAACGCCTGCTCCAGGTGTTTCTTCCAAAGGTTATTTCCCCCAGCAATGCCCCAAGGGTTGACGGCTTTTATGGTGGGTGCTGTGGAGAGACAAAGATTGCGGTGATTGTTTTTAAAGCCTAACTTCGCCTGATTTTTCCCTGTATTAAGTGAATTTCGCTTTGAGTTTCACAAATACTGGTATCTGAAGGGAGGGTTGGTTTTGGAAGACTTCAGGGTGATGAGGCAAAGTACCAGGTAAACAGAGAGATTTAAAAAAAAAAAAATTATTTTCAAACTATTTTTTAAAATATAAAATTAGGTCCATTATTTTGTCTTGTTTTTTCAAGCTCTAAGTTGAGAAACTCCTCATCTTGTGTACTATACTGGCCTCAATTTCAAAGTGCTTCTTCTCATATGGAAACTGTGGGATCTTTTTGGGCTAACAGCTGATTTCCACTCAAATTTTCTGCGATCAATCTTACCTCCACCGCCTCCTCCTTTTTCTTCACCTTCTACTTTTGCCTTTGATATCTTCCCACCTGCACATCATGCCCTTTTATCCAGTCCTGAGATCCACACGTCTCCTCTTACCGCCCCCCAAAAGCTGCTGGTTTGCCTCCTCCGGTGCAATTACTGCTCCGCTTGTAGATGCCACCTCCATTTGCACATCCTTGGGGCCAACTTCTTGCATTTCCTTTGCCACAAATAAACCACATATTCTTTTTGTTGCTCCCTCATCCTGCATTTTTGTTGAATCACGGCAGGATGTGTATGCATCTTACCTGTCAGTGAGAGTTCTTGCATTGTTCACCGCTCTCAGGCTACGATAGAAAGCCAGACCATCAAATAAGTAATTGTTGTGTTTCTTCTTTGGCCCCAAAAGCAGCTTTTTTCAAATATTATTATTAATTTTTCAAAGTGTGGCTTTTGCATTGTGAATGTACAAGTATGTTACGGTAAAATCTTAAATTGTATTGCTTCTTAGAGGTTCATAATTTGCCGCTGGTAGTTACGGCGCCTGGTATTTTGCGTGCAAATGAAGATTTGTTTCTCGTGGCTTTTAATCTCCTGTTTCCTCCTGCAGTGTTGGTGTAATGCTGACTCTGGTTCTGGTCACTCCTGTAACTACAGTCACTGATGTGCTACTCAAATTGCCTCTAATGAGCGCATTTATATCCGCATCGACATGCGTCTTGCCCTTTCCCATCCCCAGCTCAGTTTGCTGCTTTTTTGGTCCTGAACCAGCCGTTTTGAGCAAATCCTCCTCCTTTTATTTAGGTGGAAACAGCTGCTGCTTTCTGTTCCTGGTACAGGGAGCCCATTCAAACAACCCTTCTTCCTCCGTCACTGTCCTCGCTGCAAATCCTGCCCATTTATCAGAGAAAAAATTGATTTTTGTTTCTAGTTTTTGTGACGGTGAAATGTTCTGCAACGGATCTGTGCAAAACTGCTGCTTTAGTGTCTCTCTGCTGTTAATGCGCCTCAACTGAGACCTTGAAAGAGAAAATGTGAGCAGACCAGGCTCGCCCTGCTCCGTAATTGTCCCAGTTTTATTCCTGGGAGGGGAATTTGCGTCTTGTACCTGCTGTCTGTTGGTGGATTCGGTTCTGCAATGGCTTTCCTAGCCGATGAAACGTGATGATGTTTTTGCCACTTGATGCTCTTTATAGTGAGAATCATCGTGTCGTACTGTGACGTGACATTGCCCAAAACTATTATCTCGTTGTTGTACGAGCTGGACTCACAAAGCTCTTTCAGGCATCAGTGGTAAGGGAGGGAGAGAGAGAGCTTCTCATAGCCATATCAAATTTAATCCACTGCCCTTCGATGATGTGCAGATGCCTTTAATCCAATGCTGTAATAGATGACTAACTTGGTTGCCCAGAGAGGTGGTAGATGCCCCATCCCTGGAAACATTCAAGGTCAGGTTGGACGGGGCTCTGAGCAACCTCATCTAGTTGGAGATGTCCCTGCCCACGGCAGGGGTGTTGGACTAGATGATCTTTAAAGGTCCTTTCCAACCCAAACCCTTCTGTGATTCTACGAACTTCAGCCTTAGTTAATAGAAAACAACTTGCGTTCCGACTATTCGGCTCAGGTTTTTCCCTCACAGCTTGTTACTCCAGATCTGGATGGTTGATGGATGGAGGACCCGCGGTGAGAGCCGAGAAGGGCAGGAGCTTCAGGCAGGGGATTCAGGCAGGGTTAGAGCAGGAGTCTCCGGCTGCTGGGCGGTGGGTCTTGCTCAACCAAGCAGTGATTTTGCAGAGGAGCAACCTGGTTTTGCTGCTTCAATTGGTGGAGAGCTTCCACTTGTAGAATAATTTTATCAGTATTAATCTTTGACTTCATTAAATGATGTAGTTTAGATCTTACGGCTGTTTCAGACAAATCTTGATAAAATGCCATCAGCAAATTAAAACAATTATATTTTAAAGAAGCAATAAATCTCTTACTCAGTATCCCTATTACCTTCCTTGTGTGTGATCAATCATCTGGACTGTCTGGAGGAAGCACATGGCAAATGCTTCTATAATTTTTAAGTTTTTTTTTGCTCCATTGTTCATAGCATCCTCTTGGTCCTGTAACAAGGAACGAGCCGGGAGCTGCTTTCTTGCTGCTTTGCTGTGCTTTTGCCGAAACAACGGGCAGCTTTGATGGCGATGGGACATGCTGTGCATGCCTGCAGCACTGGTTTCGTCACCTCATTTTTATCTTTCAGTGTGCGTCATACTGAATGGTCAACTAGTTATTTTTAATATCCTTTTCACCTTAAGCCAGAAGTGTGATGTTAAAAGGCTGGTGGTGCTGCAGTCAAGTGCTACTCCCAAATTGGTTTCTAGCTGACGCTAAGGGGAAGTTCCTCCTATGAAATCCAGATTTTGGGGGGTCCAAAAGTGATGTGCAAGGGTTTTACACAGGCGCAGATCTTTTCAGATTTAATACACTGCCTTAATAAACTTTAGGCAGGAGCTGTGTTCTTGTCCATCTTGTGAACTTGTTGTCGCTAAAGATGTTTTATGACATTCCCCCCTCTCTTTTTGGGTATCTGTGCTGCAGTTTGCAGCAAGAAACCTTGCTGGGGCGTCCAAGAGGTTGCCCTCGTTGCCAACAAACTCCCCCAAATCAGCAGGCTAAAATGAAGACAGACAAGTCTTTGGGAAATGAGTGACAGGAAGAGTCGCTGCAGGTCTGGAGGTACCCGGTGGTAATCCCTCGGTGATGAGTTGCGTTCTCCGCTTATTGCTAGGTTGCATTAAACTTCGCCCTGCTGCTGACTTTTCTTAGAGGCGATAGATGGGAGTATATTTTAAATTAATTTTACTACACTTTTTGTAATATTTTTGTTTTAAATAGATTTATAAGCAACTTGGGGGCTATTTCTCCAAATTTATGAAGATAATTTTCACTCTCTTGATAAGGTTAAATTTACACCTGCTATTTCCATATTAATTCACATTGCTAAGTGGATCTAATTTTCTTCCGTTCTTCTATCTAGCGAGTGTGGCCTTTCCTAATGCAATTTCCCCCTCACTAAATCACTGTGATCGGGAGTCATGATCGAGTTAAATTAACTTAAATTAATTTACTTAATAAGAGCTCCAGATCATTGTGAATGAGGTTAAGATTTATTGATTCTCCTTTTCACTCCTCCCCCTTATCTCTCCCTGCTTTGCAGGAGCACAGCTCAGAAGGGCTGTGATTTGCTTGCCTTAAATTTCATTTGCTCCAACATTGCGGTTGGTCATCGCTTAGAAATCGCGGGGGAATGCCCTCTCCCCGCACAGCCTCTTGCCGCCGGGAGAGGGCTGAGCGAGTTACTACGGAGGAGTTGCGACAGATGAAGCGGCACGCTGAGCGACGGCAACGATGCTGCTCCTGCTTCCAGCCTCTTTCCGTGGTTCACGTGGTGTCAGCAGATGCAGCCACCAGTAAACCAGGATGTCCAGGTTTCATAGATCCTACCCGGAGGCAGCAGAAGCCTTCTGGGGCTGAGGGTGCTGTAGGATTGTGGAACTGCTAGAAAGGTAGGTAGAGCATCTGCCATTGTGGCTGGGATCCTCCACCCCAATGCACCTTGGCTGGAAGGAGCAGATGAGGATAATGGCAGGAGGACGCTCCTGGCCATTGCAGATCCCCCTCCCCTTGCAAAGCCACGTGCTCCGCCGAAGAGACAGTCTTTTTGCAAGCGGAGCAGGGCAAATGGGACAAACCCAAATGCCGTTGAGCATCCACCCCAAGACAGCAGCGGGAAATGTCTCTGCCCCCGTACAGGGGATGACGTGCCTGTGAGGGGCTTAGCCAGGAGCTGTGCCAAGAGCAACAGACAGCATTGGCCGGGAGAAGGAGGGTGCACCAACGCCTGCGGGAGACCCCAGCTCACCCTCTAATGGAGGGACAGAGCCACTTTAAGACACATTTTTGGGAGCAGAGAGACCTGTGTTTAGAGGCTGATGTTGTGTTTATAGACTCCCGAAGGGCGAGTTAAAGACTGACCCACTTTGAAGAGTTTTCTGCTAAAATACTGATGCATGTGTTTAAAAGAAAAGTAACCTGTCTGCAAATATAGTCTGGCACTGATGAAGTTCAGATATTTCCTTCAGAAAACTTAGCAGTACCTCTTGAGGGACAGTCCTACCCCTCCAGCACTATAAATAAGTAAAGAACAAGATAATATAACATTTGTCAGAGAAATGCCTGCTCAGTAGAAAGACTTGTCAGCAGAGAATAAGCTTGTGTGGTTTAGTTTTGTTTTCTTCTTTTCTTTCTGTTCCTTGGCCTAGAGCATGTTGAATGGACTGAGGTGGAAACAAGAGCCTTCTGGGCTTGACTTGGGTCTTTGCCACCCGCTCCCCTGCGTAGCCTTTAGGGTTTTATCTTTCGGCACAAAGGGGGTGATGCAGGCTGTGAAATGGGCTGGATCTCAGTCACCACGGTGGGTGCAAGTGCCACCTCCCCAGGGCAAAGGGACATATGGCCAAGTGCCCAAGAGGAGGAGAAACCACCGACTCTGCCAGTCACCATCTTTTCAGGAGGTTGAGATGCTGTGTGCTGGGTGGCTTGGACACATCGACCTCCCTGTCTCATCCCTTCCTTGCCTTCACGGTGCGTGAGTTTTTGGTTTCCAATTTCTTTTTGCTCTCTTACCAATGGTTTTCAGATATCCGCTGCCAGCCAGTCAGCCCAACTCATCACCCAGTTCAATGGTTTGGGTTGGAAGGCACCTTTGAAGAACATCTAGTCCAACCCCCCTGCCATAGGCAGGGACATCTTTCACTAGATCAGGTTGCTCAAAGCCTCATCCAACCAGACCTTGAACACTTCCAGTGATGGGGCCATCCGATGCTGCCTCTTTAGCTTCTGCTGACCAGTGATGGTATCTGCTGAGGGTGTGTGGAGACCACCATTCTCCAGCGCTGTCCCCAAGCTTTGTCTCCTCTCTCTTGCAGCATCTTCATCGGCTTTTCCCCCAAATCCCACGCTGGGGTGCTGAGCTAATTTCATGCAGCCCCTGCCATCCCCTCCTGGGGAAGTCTTTCAGATTTTCCTTGCTACATTATCCCATTTTACTGACATGTCTTGAGTCCTGTTACATGTTTCCTTGCAGAAGCGAAACAGTAGTTTCACCTCCTTGAGACAATGGTATCATGTGGTTGGGAGGGGTGCTCAGCTTCCCCCTCTACGGTGGAGTATTTTCCATGTCTGACAGGGGTGAGTGGAGCTGCAGGTGCCGGTCTTGGTGTGCTGTCAGCATATAAGTTAAGTCTTTCTGCCTAAACCCTTCAGGAAAGGAGACACGGTTGAACGGAAGTCTTGGGTTGCAAGACGGAGTTGCACGTACCCCGATGGGTGCGTGCCAGCACGGCTTTCCCGTATCAATTGCTATATCTAATTCCTGCAGAATGCAGAACTGTATGGTTGGCTTGCTGTGAATACTAGTTGCATGGCATAAACATGAAAACTCAATATATCCTCTTTTTTTGGGGGGGAGAGCATATCCTTGTGACTTTCCGGGGAAGCTGTCTCCTCCTCTCTGCTTACCTCCCGTTGCATTGCAGATCGGAGTGATGCAGAGCAGCTGAGCCCCCGTGGCACAGCATCTTAAACCCAAGTGTTCAGTCTGCACCGAGTCATTTACCATAATCCAAGCAGTAATGTGTTAACCCACAGTAATTCAACCGCTTCTGAGCTTTTTGGTTGCACTCTAAGGCTCCCCAGGAAGTCCATCTGCTCTGGAAATGGGATGGGTTCACCCAACTTTCGTGTCATCTCTGGAAACTGTTGAGAAGTGTTTGAGATACGTTGGTGCGTGTTGCTTGTCCTACAACCCAACATTGAGTAGCTTTGCCCGCGTTGGCGATTACAGAACCAGAGTGGCCCCTGTGGGGAGTTTATTTGGGTCTGGTTGGGCATGGTTTAGCCATCATCTCACCTGTCAGTGTTAGGGGAAATCCCTTCTCCGCTCGGTTTGCTTTGGCAGCATGGAGTTATGATCACCAGCACGGCTTGAGGCTTGGTGGGGAATTATTTCCAGCACTTGGGGAAGATACTGCTGTATAGGGTGAAACACCGCGGGGCATATTTCTGGTGACTCAAATGGTGGAGAACGTCCTTCTTCTGCTTAAAAATACCAACTTTTGGGAGGACATGAAGATGCCTTTTTAAAATTAGCTATTGGCCAAGAATTGGAGAGAGCAGGGGAAAGGGCAGCCCGAGTTGTGCCTGCTGTGCTTTGGGGGCTATAAGGAGGATCATGCCATAAATTACCTATTTGTTGACAGCTTCTTCTGAAAAGGGACATGGGGACGGCAGCAAATGTCCTAAAAGCCTAATTCCCCTAAACAAGACCCAGCGATCATTAGAAGGACAATGCCAAAGTATCCCATGTGAGAACCACCTTGATAAGTCACCACCACAAGGCGTTTAGTTTGCAGGATTTTAAGATATGAGGCTTTGAGAGCAAGATCTAGCTAGAATTCTGTCAAATATGTACATTTTTAAGAGATATCTCCCCAACTGTCATTCTGAATTTTCCTATTTGAGGGATTCACGCCTTTTCTCCAAAAGCATCTGGAGTTGATGGCTGTAGAAACCAGATTAGTCCATGAACCATTAGTTTAATCTGGAGAGGACTTTATTTATTTATTCCTGATATAGCTGTGAAAATACAAAATCCAGCAGCGACACTATGGGATGGAGACCAAAAGGTGCATCGGTGCGACGGGTGGTGGAAGCAGGTAGAAATGGGTTGGCAAAGCGGTTTCAGTGCCGGCTCTGCCCGTGGTGTGCTCTGTGCTGGCAGGATCCTTCTCTCTCCATCCCTAACCACTGTCTCAAAAATATCAAGGAGAAGCCGGAGGCAAATAAATGACACCTGACTATTTCTCTGTGTTGCTAAGCAGACACTGCTTTCATGTATTTACTCAACGCACCTCCAGGAGAAGTCATCAAGCAATTTTGGAGAGGGAAGATGCTGCTCTCCATGTGTCTTTGAGATGATGCAGGGTCTGGAGATGTTTGTGCAGTTCTCCAAGAGGAAGGCGCATTAAATCACGGCACGTTCCTGATCCCGGGGGGTCAGTAGTTGAGGTTGAGAGTGGGGTTTGGGGTCGTGATGCACGATGGTTGGAGCAAATCCATATTTCTCTGGTGCTGGGGCATCATCTCGAAAGTTGCAGAGAAGACGCAGAAAACTGTTAATGTAGGCTTCTACCGTTGATAATTGCTGAGTGCTCTGACGGGGGGAAGCTTTAATCGAAGTTATCATATATTGTGAGCAGACAGGGATGTTTTTTCTTTTTAAAGATCTCAGCAAAGGCTGTCTTCTCTCCTCGGTCCATTTATTTTTTCCAGCGGTCGGTATCTTCGCTTTAGCGGGGAGAAGGGGTCCAAGAGGTGGGATCCCAACCTCCTGCAGACCAGTTTGGAGCACTGGACTGGTGCTGTGGTCGAGATGCTGCTCTTCAAGCTGGGGGGAGCCTGCAAGGACCAGACTGCGATCTCCAGTTTTGGGGGGGGGTTTCAAGCACAGCTTTATAAGTTATTTATTTCATTCGGATGATGCTCCAGTGGAATTTTGCCTCCTCTGCTCCCGGCGCCGATTGCTCCTGGATCTTCCCGCACGTAGGTGAAGGATCGTGAGCATCATAACCCGTGGGCAGAGGTTGGGGCACCAGGAGTTAATTTTATTTTATCAAGATGATAAAATACCCCTCCGCCTCCCTGGCTTTTGATGCGTTAATCTGAAAAAGGAGTCGAAATGTGACTAATGTCCTTAAAGTTCCTGTCAATTTTTTTCTTCCCAAATTCATTTGACATGAAAGTGAGAAGTAAACAGAAAGCCTGTGTTTAAGCAGATAACTTGGAAAGCCTTTTCCATCACATTTAAAAACGGCCGTGTCATGGATTCTGCGAATTGGCGGGTTCTATTTTGTTTTATTTTATTTTGTCTGTGTGGTAAATTTTCTTTTAATAATCTCGACGTGGTTTTACGAGGTTTAGGGCTAAGATTTTTTTTGAAGGGATGTTAAACCATTCTCCAAAATGACATCTCATTAAAGTGAAATTCATCTGCTGGGATTGGAGACATTACAGGCAGGAGGAAACTGTGGCTCCCATTTGAAAATACATATTTTATTTTTTTTCTATAGGAAGTACTTTTAATCTTTTTAATGAGGATGGTATGAGATACACAACCCCGTATTGTTTCTGAGAAGCCCTGACATCTGGCCTAGCATAATCCAGTTTCTGTTAGGGACTAGTTTAGAGGCTTTAAAAAACAATGTCGCCTCTTTTGGGTGAAGCTCGGGATTAATCTTTCATACGCTCAGCGCTCCCCCCTTGCAGAAAGACAGACAGTTTATAACGCTCAGTCTTCCCTTTTTTTCTTTTTTTTTCTTTTTTCTATTTCTTCTTTCCCC